>NC_057795.1:323885204-323885796 GCF_018294505.1 Triticum aestivum
CCCAACTGGTTGGCCCCCCTTTCTCTAATTTCGCCCAATGCCACCTGGCCTATTACGTTAATTACGTAAGACTGATTCCGTAGATGTAGCATTGCTCATTACAAGCAATTCTAGAAATATAGCAATCTTTAGCAGTTCCATTAGCCACGTCGTTGTCTTCCCTCAAGCAACGCTGAGACTTAGAGCATCTCCACCTCCCCAAGAACACCCACAGCACCACTTTTTTAGCCCCTGCGTTAAAAAAACGCTCCACTCACGCCCCTAACATCTTGTTTTTCGCCGGATTTAAGTAAAGTTAGCCCCGGCGAGCTCACCCCGAACCCAGCCCCCCGGAGGGTAGCTGGGGACGCCGGCGCCACTTTTTCCCCTCGTGTGGCCCACCTGCAGCCACAACTCCCCCTCATGCTCTCTCTCCCCCGTCGCTTTCTCCTCGAGCCCCCACCTTCTCTTTCCCCATCCGCTTCTCTCTCCCCGCTCGCGTCCCGGCCACCCGACCCCGCCCTGGTGCCTCCCCGCCGCAGCTCCGGCCTGCAGCGCCCGACCTCCCGCGCCGCCCCGCCAGCCCTCTGCGCCCGGCCTCCCGCACCGCGCC
>NC_057795.1:323886258-323919644 GCF_018294505.1 Triticum aestivum
TGGCGAGGTTGCGCTCGAGCTTGTGCGCGTTCCTCGTGGCGCTCCTGCGCGCGGTCCGCTCCGCTCCAGCCCCATTCCCGGCGCACTTCGAGGCCCCACTTTTCCTCCCCTTCGCCCTCCCTGTCGGCCGGTGCTGCGGCCAGATCAGTGGCGTTGTCCAGGAGGAGGCCGCAGTCGACGACGAGGATGAGGCGCTCTGCCCCATCTGCCTCGATGCCATGGAGCCGGGCCGCGCCGTGCGCGTCCTCCCCAGCTGCAACCGCGCCTTCCACCAGGACTGCGGCGATCGGTGGCTGGCTATCTCGCCTGGGTGGCCGCCCTGCTTAGTCGCTCGGGCCGCACGGTCGAGCTCGTCCGGCCGGACAGCGCCATGTCCGCCTCCTGCAGGACCATGGTGCGTGCGCTCTCGCGCTTGCATGTGCGTGGCAAGGAGGACAGCGGTGAGTTCGCGTGCAAGTCCATCCCTGCTGGCGCGAGTTGGTGCTGCCGCGCGCGCTGCTCTGCTGCTGCCCAAGGCGGGCGAGCGACGGGGCACGGCGAGTCGCGCGAGATGGCGAGGACTGCGGCGGGATCATCGTGGCGTCTTCCTCGCCTCGCCGTCGAGCTAGTGGGGGGCACAACGAGTGGGAAATTTTTGCCCCCCCAGGCCAAAAATTTCGCTGGCAGCCCCCCAAGCGGCGAAAAATATGCCTCCTGGAGAGGCCAACGGCTGGAGATGCTCTTAACTCCTCGTGTATCTCTGGATATGTCGACACCGTCGACATAGATAGTGGCAGCCTCATCCCACAATTGTTCCCGACCTGAGAAAAGCTTCAATGGGCAATGACCTCCACATTCCCTTGATCCCAAGTTCCCGTGATCAGGTGAATCTACAAACAAAAAAAAAGAAGGAAAAAGATCAGACACTTTAGAAATAAGTGTATTGCCTCTTTGCGGTTTGGGCTTGAGGATCAAAGTATCTTCCCAGATGTTTATTTTCTTTTCCATCTTCTACATATGGATCCTCTCCTAAAAAATTGGATTCACGCAAACAATCTTTGCCATCTAAACAAGGAGCCCTTCTAGATCATGCATTTGGCATATTTTTAAGTGCAATCATGCACTTAAGATAATTTTGGTGTTGATGACACACAAATTGTTTGGACTAATACGCTTTGCAAGTATATCTCAGGTATTAGGTCCATGGTGATGGATGATTGCAATCATGCTGACTCGAAGATACTGATGAGTGCCTTCGACCACTGTAATGGATGAATTTGGAGCTCTGCTATATATACCCCAACTCACTTTGTTCTAGGGTTACTGTCGGGGTTCTGGGACCGGGGTACCTAGACCCGTCTGCCTACGGCCTAACACGTGGCTCCACCAACGGCCTGGCGCGGCCCAGCACGAGGGCTTCACGAGGGCCCCGCCTCACGAGGCGAACGACATCAAGACCTCTAAGGGAGCGGCCTCCCCAGGTTGCCTCCCGAGGGGCGGACATCTCTAAGCTCGAACCTCACCTCGCGAGGCGCGCGGTGACGTGAGCCATGACGACCAAGGCCAGCAGGGCGCCAGCGGGCGCAGACAAGGGCAATTTCCTCTTTGGTGCTAAGGAGGCAAGGACATACGCGGGTTCCCAAGGAATCCCCCAAAGGATTCCATTCTAGTGCAACAAGACCAAGAACACGCGCTCGGCAGGACGGAGGTCATCACCGAGCCCACGACTGCGTCACGACCAGAAGCTTTGCAGGCAAAGACCACCTTTAGTCAGGATAGGGTTTACTCATGTCCCCCTTTAAAATTGGCGGCTGTAGTATCCCTTCCCGCCTAAGCCATGATGGAAGAGGACAAAGGCCACTATAAATATAGATTAGTCTCCACCATAGAGACAGGTCGATCTTTGAGCCCTCACGAGGCAGTTCATCCTTTGTACCGGTTCATACTCATCCTCCTCGCGAGGCAATCTACCACAAAGTAGGAGTAGGGTTTTACACCGCAAGGTGGCCTGAACCTGGGTAAATCTCCATGTCTCATTCCTTCTCCACTCGCTCAAGCACGGCGGAGCATCGCCTCGAGACAGTGAGTAGAGAGCCGTGGTCTAGCAGAGTCCTTCGCACACGCCCCAGAGTTCGAACCTTGTCTGGGTCCGCGGAGCCCCGATTCCGACATTTGGCGCGCCAAGTAGGAGGGTGTGCCGAAGTTCGTCTGCTTTAGTTTCGCCGCGGCGCAGCTATGGTCGACGTTGTCCGCCCTGCTGCCCTCTGGAGCGCTGCGGATTACCCGGCCTTCACTCCCGACTTGCGCCGGGTGAAGTGGCCAGTGAGGTTCAGGCCGGTGCTGCCCTCGCGCTACGACAGTGCCGCTGACCCCGAAGAGTTCCTCCAGCTGTACATCCAGGGCACCCAGGGCATCCTGGTGGTGGGCGGCAACGACAAGGCCATGGCTAATTGGTTCCCTATAGCCCTTGTGGGCGCCTCACGCTCTTGGCTCCTCAGCCTCCCGAATGGCTCAGTCTCCTCTTGGGGAGAGCTCCATGGTCGATTCATCGCGCATTTCGTGGTTCCAGAGCCTCATGTGCTCGCGTGCATCCTTGGGGATCCCACGCGCATGCGTCTGGGCGTCCCACCAAGCAACTCTTCCGCCACGCGAACGTCGCGCGACCTCGATCAGAGGCACCGCGGTGCCGCGTGCAACCTGAGGTCATCATCACCTTCGACTCCAGGGACCACCCCAAGTCTGCGACTGAAAGTGCAACTAATCCCCGAGTGGTTTTGGTAATTCATAACAACATATAGCTCATTGAACTAATATCCTCGCAAGATGAATATTTCAGGAAGTTCAATGAATGGCATGGCATGGACTAGAAATGTGGACCCCTCAAAATTCCAAGGACACATATTGGCAAAAGCTCAAGACTCTTCATTTTATTTTAAGTGATCCAAGATCATAGAGTCCATAGGAAAGCCAATACTATTAAAAGGGGATGAGGTGTTGCTTAATGGCTTGCTTGCTCAAATGCTTAGTGATATTGCTCCAAAGCCCTCAACCACTTTCTCCATCAAAATATGTCAAAACCCTAAACTCCAACTCGGCCCCACCAATTCTTTCTATCCGACGCCACCGAGTTCATATGACATAGCCACTGCCAGAAATCCTAACAGTTTGGTCTCACCGATACGGGTCTCGGTCTCACCGAGATGGCCTTGCCAATGCTATGTGACTTGTTGCATTTATTTCGGTCTCACCGAGTTATGCAGTCGCTCTCACCGAGTTGGCTTGACATTCTCTCTGTTGCCTTATTGCTTCACTTTGGTCTCACCCAGTTGATGCAATCGTTGCCACCGAGATGATGTTTTCCCTAAAGCCCTAGCACATCGGTCCCACCGAGTTGTTCCAGTCGGTCCCACCGAGATTCCTAACATTCACATTTTGAACAAATCGGTCCCATCGAATTTATCTATTCGGTCTCATCGAGTTGGATCAAATGTGTGTAATGGTTGGATTTTGTGTGGAGGCTATATATACCCCTCCACCCCCTTCTCCATATGTGAGAGAGCCATCATAACGTGGCTACACTTCCACCATACATTTTCTGAGAGAGAACCACCTACTCGTGTGTTGAGATCAAGATATTCCAATCCTACCACTAGAATCTTGATTTCTAGCCTTCCCCAAGTTGCTTTCCACTCAAATCATCTTTCCACCATATCCAAATCTGTGAGAGAGAGTTGAGTGTTGGGGAGACTATCATTCTAAGCACAAGAGCAAGGAGTTCATCATCAACACACCATCTATTACCTTTTGGAGAGTGGTGTCTCCTAGATTGGTTAGGTGTCGCTTGGGAGCCTCCGTCAAGTTGTGGAGTTGAACCAAGAAGTTTGTAAGGACAAGGAGATCGCCTACTTCATGAAGATCTACCCGAGTGAGGCAAGTCCTTCGTGGGTGATGGCCATGGTGGGATAGACAAGGTTTCTTCTTCGTGGACCCTTCTTGGGTGGAGCCCCCTGTGGACTCGCGCAACCGTTATCCTTCGTGGGTTGAAGTCTCCATCAACGTGGATGTACGATAGTACCACCTATCAGAACCACGCCAAAATCTTTGTGTCTTCATTGTGTTTGCACTCTCCAAAACCTTCCCTTTACCTTCATATGCAATGTTCTACTTTCCGATGCTATACTCTTAGAATTGCTTGTGTAGGTTGATTGCTTGACTTGTGTTAATTGTCAAAATCTGCCCACAACTAAAATTGGGAAAAGGTTAGATTCTTATTTGGTCAAGTAGTCTTATCACCCCCTCTAGACATACTTTCAATCCTACAGCGACCGCCACCGACGCACTCCCCATGATGTGTGCCCACCATCAGCAACATCTCAGTCACCAAGACCCTCATCGATGATGACACTGGCCTCAATGTGCTCTCTGTCGAGACCTCCGAGACACTTTAGGTGCCCTATGACCAGCTAGATCCCACCAGGCCTTTCTCCAGGGTGGTCAGCAACTTCACCACTCCCCTGGGGCAGGTGCACCTCCCGGTCACCTTCGACACCCGTGACAACTACCACACCGAGCTGATCGACTTTGACGTGGCCTGCATCGGCCTCCCTTATAACGCCATCTTGGGAGACCCCGTGCTTGCCAAATTTATGCCGGTGACGCATCCGGGCTACAATGTTATCAAGATGCTAGGCAGTGGTGGCATCTTCACTATAGCCGGAGATAAGGAAGATGCAGTTCGAGTCCTCAAGCTCGTCTGCAGGGCTGCGAAGGTAGCCACCTGTGTGCAAAGCACGTCGGTAGAACCAGTCTCGCGTAAGCGTACGCGTAATGTCAGTCCAGTCCACTTCATCCAACAATACCGCCGAACCAAAGTATGACATGTTGGTAAGCAGTATGACTTGTATCGCCCACAACTCACTTGTGTTCTACTCGTGCATATAACATCTAAGCATAAAACCTGGCTCGGATGCCACTGTTGGGGAACATAATAATTTCAAAAAAATTCCTACGCACACACAAGATCATGGTGATGCATAGCAACGAGAGGGGGAGTGTATCTTCATACCCTTGAAGATCGCTAAGCAGAAGTGTTTATCAACGCGGTTGATGTAGTCGTACGTCTTCACGATCCGACCGATCCAAGTACCGAACGCACGGCACTTCCAAGTTCTGCACACGTTCAACTCGATGACGTCCTCGCCTTCTCGATCCAGCAAGACGGGCGAAGTAGTAGATGAGTTCCGGCAGCACGACGGCGCGGTGACGGTGTTGGTGAAGAACAATCTCCGCAGGGCTTCGCCTAAGCACTACGGAAACTATGACGGAGGATAAACTAGAGGGGACGGGGTTGCCGGCACACGACTTGGTGTTTCTTGATATCTCTTTGGTGCTAGCCCTGCCCCTCTATTTATATGTTGAGCCCTGGGGTCGAAACTTGGAGTAAAAGCCTCCTCAAAGTCGGTTTTTCTCGAAAGGCAAGTCCTACACGGACTCCAGGGCTAGACGCCAGGGTTCCCGGCGTCTACCCCCCTAGACGCTAGGGTTCCTGGCGTCTAGCCTCTGGTCTCCGCAAAACTTCCTTTTGCACTTTCCAAAAGCCTCGTGGGCTTTCCCCTTTGGCCCAAATAACGTGTTCCCGTACCCAAACATTTCGGGAAACATCTGGAACCCCTTCCGGTGAATTCCGGAACCCTTCCGGAGATCAAACACTATTATCCCATATATCAAACTTTATCTCCGGACCATTCCGGAGTTCCTCGTCATGTCCGTGATCTCATCTGGGACTCCGAACAACATTTGGTTACCAACATACATAATTCATACTCCCTCCGTCCCAAAATAAGTGTCTCAACTTTGTACTAGCTCTAGTGCAAAGTTGTACTAAGCTCAAGACAGTTATTTTGGGACGGAGGGGGTATAATACTATATCGTCAATGAACGTTAAGCGTGCGGACCCTACGGGTTCGAGAACTATGTAGACATGACCGAGACATCTCTCTGGTAATAACCAATAGCAGAACCTGGATGCCCATATTGGCTCCTACATATTCTACGAAGATCTTTATCGGTCAAACCGCATAACAACATACGTTGTTCCCTTTGTCATCGATATGTTACTTACCCGAGATTCGATCGTCGGTATCCCAATACCTAGTTCAATCTCGTTACCGGCAAGTCTCTTTACTCGTTATGTAATGCATCATATCATAACTAACTCATTAGCTACATTGCTTGCAAGGCTTATAGTGATGTGCATTATCGAGAGGGCCCAGAGATACCTCTCCGACAATCGGAGTGACAAAACCTAATCTCAAAATACGCCAACTCAACATGTACCTTTGGAGACACCTATAGAGCTCCTTTATAATCACCCAGTTACGTTGTGATGTTTGGTAGCACACAAAGTGTTCCTCCGGTAAACAGGAGTTGCATAATCTCATAGTTGTAGGAACATGTATAAGTCATGAAGAAAGCAATAGCAACATACTAAACGATCAAGTGCTAAGCTAACGGAATGGGTCATGTCAATCACATCATTCTACTAATGATGTGATCCCGTTAATCAAACGACAACTCATGTCTATGGTTAGGAAACATAACCATCTTTGATTAATGAGCTAGTCAAGTAGAGGCATACTAGTGACATTAAGTTTGTCTATGTATTCACACATGTATTATGTTTCCGGTTAATACAATTCTAGCATGAATAATAAACATTTATCATGATATAATAAATAATAACTTTATTATTACCTCTAGGGCATATTTCCTTCAACACCTGCATGCCCTTTGGGCTGAGAAGCGCTGACGCCACCTTCCAGCGGTTAATGCACATCATGCTGGGGCCATAGCTTGGGAGAAACACGGAGGCTTATGTTGACCACATCGCGGTCAAGTCACGCAAGGCCATGACACTGATTGAAGACTTGGAGGAAACGTTCACCAACCTGTGCAAGGTGAGCTTGAGGCTTAACCCAGACAAGTGCGTTTTCGGGGTGCCTTCCTCATCTCCCACCGGGGGACACTACTAGTGTCGGGGTATTCTCGCGACAGATGCCAGGGGTGACTTATGATGGATGGGGATATGAGTACGTCGTGAGGCCCTGGAAGCAGGAGTGAGTGAGATCTCGAACGACTATGAGTCTTACCCATGTTCGGGGCTCTCCGAGGACATAACACCCCTAGTCCTACTCCACGGGGTCTCCACATGATGACTAAGATCACAGGGTGGCTACAATCGTGCTCCAGGAACTATATGGCTAGAGGAAGAAGAAGAGCAGGGCTAGCTCCTTGGCTTCTCCTAGCTATGTGTGTGTAAATGGCATGGGGGCTGAACTCTTTGCATGGGTGAGCCTGGGGGACTTATATAGGCCTACCCCCAAGGGGTACAATGGTAATACGGCCGGGTGTAGGACTCGGACGTTAGTGTCTTGGGGCGCCGGGTTCTCCACCGACTGCTGGGGCCCGCCGCCTGGTGGGTTCCGCCGGCTACCGTGAACTCGGCTGATAGGTAGGGCCCATAGCCTGCAGGCCATGCTGATTGCCTTTTGCTGTAGCCTCACCCTTGATGACGGAGGCCTTGTCGGGGGACGCATGGCTACAGTCCCGCCGCCTGGCAGGCGCTCACTGTAGCCATGCTCCGTCTCATCAGATTAATGGCGCACAGACTTCGAGAGGGGGGAGGGCCGGCTGCTGGAGGTCGGCCCGCCCCCGAGGCCATCTTCTGGTTGCTCGTGGACAGGTAGGTCCTGCCGCCTGCGGGCCGTACCGACCACCCTCCATGGGAACATGGCCCTGGATGACATAGGCCGTGTCATGAGCCGTATGGCTACAGTGCTGTGATACGTCTCCAATGTATCTATAATTTTTTATTGTTCCATGCTGTTATATTATCAATCTTGGATGTTTTACAATCATTTATAGTCATCTCATATCATTTTTTTGGTACTAACCTATTGACGTAATGCCAAGTGCCAGTTGCTGTTTTTTCCATGTTTTTTACATCACAGAAAATCAATATTAGACGGAGTCCAAATGCCCCGAAACTTTATGGAGAATTTTTATGGGCCAGAAGGAACACAAAGGGCCCTGGCTACTCCTGGGGATGCCCCTAGGGGGGCACAACCCACCAGGGCACGCCAGGAGGCCCAGGCGCGCCCTGGTGGGTTGTGCCCACCTCAGGTGGCCCTGGACCACCTCTTTGCTCTATAAATACCCCAATATTCTAGAAACCCTAAAGGCATCGACGAAATATTCATCCAGCCACCGCAGAGTCCAAAACCACCAGATCCAATCTAGACACCATCTTGGATGGGGTTCACCACCTCCATTGGTGCCTCTCCGATGATGCGTGAGTAGTTCTTTGTAGACCTTCGGGGTCCATAGTTAGTAGCTAGATGGCTTTCTCTCTCTCGCTGGATTCTCAATACAATGGTCTCTTGGAGATCCATATGATGTAACTCGTTTTGCGGTGTGTTTGTTGGGATCTGATGAACTTTGAGTTTATGATCAGATCTATCTTTTTATATCCATGAAAGTTATTTGAGTTTCTTTGATCTCTTATATGCATGATTGCTTATAGCCTCGTATTTCTTCTCTGATATTTGGGTTTTGTTTGGCCAACTTGATCTATTTATCATGCAATGGGAAGAGGTGCTTTGTAGTGGGTTCGATCTTACGGTGCTTGATCCCAGTGACAGAAAGGGAAATGACACATATGTATCGTTGATACTAAGGATAAAACGATGGGGTCTATCTCTACATAGATAGATCTTGTCTACATCATGTCATCGTTCTTATTGCATTACTCCATTTCTCCATGAACTTACTAGATGCATGCTGGATAGCGGTCGATGTGTGGAGTAATAGTAGTAGATGCAGGCAGGAGTCGGTCTACTAATCTTGGACGTGATGCCTATATAATGATCATTGCCTGGATATCGTCATAATTATTTAAATTTCTATCAATTGCCCAATGGTAATTTGTATACCCGCCGTTTGCTATTTTTCTCGAGAGAAGCCACTAGTGAAACCTACTGCCCCTGGGTCTTCCTTTCTCATATATTTGGCTTTGCGATCTACTTTTCTCTTGCATTTATTTTTAGATCTATTAAACAAAAAATACAAAAATACCTTGCTGCAATTTTTCTTTATTTATTTTATTTGGCGTTCGATCTATCAATTTACTACAAAATTATCTCACGTCCGTTTGCCACTTCAGGCGCCATACCCCAGAAGGGATTGACAACCCCTTTAACATGTCAGGTTGCGAGGATTTGTTATCAGTGTGCAGGGGCTGTTTACGCTGTGTTGCTTGGTTCTCCCACTGGTTCGATAACCTTGGTTTCATATCTGAGGGAAATACCTACCGCCGTTGTGCTGCATCATCCCTTCCTCTTTGGGGAAATACCAACATAGCTTCAAGCAACATCATGCTGCGCCGGGCAGACAGGTGACTGCTGGGTCGGCTCGCACTCTAGCCATGCTCTTCCGTGATCCGGGGGAGGGGTGGTCCTGTAGCCACACCCCGTCTTGTCGTAATGAATGGGTGCTGATGTCTACTACACAACCTTCTTCTTGTAGACGTTGTTGGGCCTCCAAGTGTAAAGGTTTGTAGGACAGTAGCAAATTTCCCTCAAGTGGATGACCTAAGGTTTATCAATACATGGGAGGCGTAGGATGAAGATGGTCTCTCTCAAACAACCCTGCAACCAAATAACAACGAGTCTCTTGTTTCCCCAACACATCCAATACAATGGTAAATTATATAGGTGCACTAGTTCGGCGAAGAGATGGTGATACAAGTGCAATATGGATGGTAGATATAGGTTATTGTAATTTGAAAATATAAAAACAGCAAGGTAACTAATGATAAAAGTGAGCACAAACGATACTGCAATGTGTTGAAACAAGGCCTAGGGTTCATACTTTCACTAGTGCAAGTTCTCTCAACAATAATAACATAATTGGATCATATAACTATCCCTCAACATGCAACAAAGAGTCACTCCAAAGTCACTAATAGCGGAGAACAAACGAAGAGATTATTGTAGGGTACGAAACTACCTCAAAGTTATCCTTTCTGATCGATCTATTCAAGAGTCCGTAGTAAAATAACACGAAGCTATTCTTTTCGTTCGATCTATCCTAGAGTTCATACTAGAATAACACCTTAAGACACAAATCAACCAAAACCCTAATGTCACCTAGATACTCCAATGTCAGCTCAAGTATCCGTGTGCATGGCTATACGATATGCATCACACAATATCAAATTCATCTAGTCAATAATACAAAGAACTTCAAAGAGTGCCCCAAAGTTTCTATCGGAGAGTCAAGGCGAAAACGTGTGCCAACCCCTATGCATAGATTCCCAAGGTCACGGAACTCGCAAGCTGATCACCAAAACATACGTCAAGTGAATCAATAGAATACCCCGTTGTCACCACGGGTATCGCACACAAGACATACATCAAGTGTTCTCAAATCCTTAAAGACTCAATCCGATAAGATAACTTCGAAGGGAAAACTCAATCCATTATAGGAGAGTAGAGGGGGATAAACATCATAAGATCCAACTATAATAGCAAAGATCACGATACATCAAGATCGTGCCAAATCAAGAACATGAGAGAGAGATATCAAACACATAGCTACTGGTACATACCCTCAGCCCCGAGGGTGAACTACTCCCTCCTCGTCATGGAGAGCGCCGGGATGATGAAGATGGCCACCGATGAGGGTTCCCCCTTCAGCAGGGTGCCGAACAGGGTCCCGATTGGTTTTTGGTGGCTACAGAGGCTTGCGGCGGCGGAACTCCCGATCTAGGTTATGTTCTGAAAGTTTGGGTATATAAGAGGTGTTGGCGTCGGGAACAAGTCAGGAGGGTCTCCGAGGTGTCCACGAGGTAGGGGGCACGCCTAGGGGGGTAGGGCGCGCCCCCACCCTCATGGGTGCCTCGGGACTCTTCTGGCCCATCTCCGATGCTCCGTGGGCTTCTTCTGGTCCAAAAATAATCTCCGTGAAATTTCAGGTCAATTGGACTCCATTTGGTTTTCCTTTTCTACGGTACTCAAAAACAAGGAAAAAACAGAAACTGGCACTGGGCTCCAGGTTAATAGGTTAGTCCCAAAAATCATATAAAATAGCATATAAATGCATATAAACATCCTAGATGGATGATATAATAGCATGGAACAATAAAAAGTTATAGATACGTTGGAGACGTATCAAGCATCCCCAAGCTTAATTCCTGCTCGTCCTCGAGTAGGTAAATGATAAAACATAATTTTTGATGTGGAATGCTACCTAACGTAATTTTTCAATGTAATTCTCTTTATTGTGGCATGAATGATTAGTTCCAAAAGATTCTAGACAAAGTTTTAATATTGACATAAAAATAGTAATACTTTAAGCATGCTAACCAAGCAATTATGTCTTATCAAAATAACATAGCCAAAGAAAGCTTATCCCTACAAAATCATATAGTTTGGCCATGCTTCATTTTCGTCGCACAAAATGCTCCCATCATGCATAACCCCGATGACAAGCCGAGCAATTGGTTCATACTTTTTAACGCGCTTCAGCCTTTTCAACCCTTACGCAATACATGAGCGCAAGCCATGGATATAGCACTATAGGTGGAATAGCATATGATGATGGGGGTTATGTGAGAAGACAAAAAAGGAGAAAGTCTCACATTGACGCGGCTAATCAATGGTCTATGGAGATGCCCATCAATTGATGTCAATGCGAGGAGTAGGGATTGCCATGCAACGGATGCACTAGAGCTATAAATATATGAAAGCTCATCAAAAGAAACTAAGTGGGTGTGCATCCAACTTGCTTGCTCACGAAGACCTAGGGCATTTTGAGGAAGCCCATCATTGGAATATACAAGCCAAGTTCTATCATGAAAAATTCCCACTAGTATATGAAAGTGACAAAATAAGAAACTCTCTATCATGAAGATCATGGTGCTATTTTGAAGCACAAGTGTGGAAAAAGGATAGTAACATTGTCCCTTCTCTCTTTTTCTCTCATTTTTTTGTTTAGGCTTCTTTGGCCTCCTTTTTTTTATTTGGGATTCTTTGGCCTCTTTTTGTTTATTATTATTTCATAGTCTCCATCATCCTTTCCTCACATGGGACAATGCTCTAATAATGATGATCATCACACTTTTATTTACTCATAACTCAATATTACAACTTGATACTAGAACAAAAATATGACTCTATGTGAATGCCTCCGGCGGTGTACCGGGATATGCGATGAATCAAGAGCGACATGTATGAAATAATTATGAAAGTGGCTTTGCCACAAATACGATTTCAACTACATGATCATGCAAAGCAATATGACAATATTGGAGCATGTCATAATAAATAGAACGGTGGAAAGTTGCATGGCGATATATCTCGGAATGGCTATGTAAATGCCATAATAGGTAGGTATGGTGGATGTTTTGAGGAAGATATAAGGAGGCTTATGTGTGATAGAGCGTATAGTATCACGGGGTTTGGATGCACCGGCGAAGTTTGCACCAACTCTCGAGGTGAGAAAGGGCAATGCACGATACCGTAGAGGCTAGCAAATTGCGAAAAGGTAAGAGTGCGTATAATCCATGGACTCACATTAGTCAAAAAGAACTCATATACTTATTGCAAAAGTCTATTAGCCCTCGAAGCAAAGTACTACTACGCATGCCCCTAGAGGGATAGATTGGTAGGGAAAGACCATCGCTCGTCCCCGACCGCCACTCATAAGGAAAGCAATAAAAGAACACCCCATGCTTCAAATTTGTCACACAACGGTTACCATACGTGCATGCTACGAGACTTGCAAAGTGCTACGTCTTGAGATTGCGTTGGTTTTCCTTGAAGAGGAAAGGGTGATGCAGCAATAGTAGCATAAGTATTTCCCTCAATTTTTGAGAACTAAGGTATCAATCCAATAGGAGGCTCCTCAAAAGTCCCACGCACCTACACAAACAAACAAAGAACTCGCAACCAACGCAATAAAGGGGTTTTCAATCCCTTCATGGCCACTTGCGAAAGTGAGATCTGATAGAGATAGTATGATAAGATAAATATATTTTTGGTATTTTATAATATAGATTGGAAAAGTAAAGATGCAAATAAAAGTAGATGGAAAGCTTATATGATAAAAGATAGACCCGGGGGCCATAGGTTTCACTAGTGGCTTCTCTCAAGATAGCATAAGTATTAGTGGGTGAACAAATTACTGTCGAGCGATTGATAGAAAAGCGAATAATTATGAGATTATGTAGGCATGATCATGTATATATGCATCACGTCCGTGACAAGTAGACCGACTCCTGCCTGCATCTACTACTATTACTCCACACATCGACCGCTATCCAGCATGCATCTAGAGTATTAAGTTCATAAAGAACAGAGTAACACATTAAGAAAGATGACATGATGTAGAGGGATAAACTCATGCAATATGATATAAACCCCATCTTTTTATCCTTGATGGCAACAATACAATACGTGCCTTGCTGCCCCTGCTGTCACTGGGAAAGGACACCGCAAAATTGAACACAAAGCTAAGCACTTCTCCCATTGCAAGAAAGATCAATCTAGTAGGCCAAACCAAACTGATAAATCAAAGAGACTTGCAAAGATAACTCAATCATACATAAAAGAATTCAGAGGAGATTCAAATATTTCTCACAGATAAACTTGATCATAAACCCACAATTCATCGGATCTCGACAAACACACCACAAAAAGAGTTACATCGAATAGATCTCCAAGAAGATCGAGGAGAACATGGTATTGAGATCCAAAAAGAAAGAAGAAGCCATCTAGCTAATAACTATGGACCCGAAGGTCTGTGGTAAACTACTCACAACTCATCGGAGGGGCTATGGTGTTGATGTAGAAACCCTCCATGGTCGATTTACCCTCCGCCGGAGTGCTGGCGAAGGCTCCAAGATGGGATCTCGCGGATACAGAAGGTTACGGTGGTGGAAATAGTTTTTCGTTGGCTCCCTGGATGTTCTCAGGGTACAGTATATATAGGAGGAAGAAGTAGGTCGGTGGCCGCCCGAGGGGCCCACGAGATAGGGGGCGCGCCCTGTAGGGGTGGGCGCGCCCTCCACCCTCGTGGCCGCCTCGACTGCTTCTTGACTTGCACTCCAAGTCCTCTGGATCATGTTCGTTCCAAAAATCACGCTCCCAAAGGTTTCATTCCGTTTGGACTCCGTTTGATATTCCTTTTCTTTGAAATACTGAAATAGGCAAAAAAACAACAATACGGGCCGGCCCTCCGGTTAGTAGGTTAGTCCCAAAAATGATATAAATGTGTAAAGTAAAGCCCATAAACATCCAAAAAGGGTAATATAATAGCATGGAACAATAAAAAATTATAGATACGTTGGAGACGTATCATAAAGCTCAACACAAGTATTTCTCAATTTCACAATTACTCAACTAGCACGACACTAATATCACCATCTGTATATCTCAAAACAATTATCAAGTATCAAACTTCTCATAGTATTTAATGCACTCTATATGAAAGTTTTTATTATACCCATCTTGGATGCCTATCGTATTAGGACTAATTTTATAGCCAAAGCAAATTACCATGTTGTTCTAAAAGACTCTCAAAATAATATAAGTGAAGCACTAGAGCAAACGACAAACTACTCCAAAAGATATAAGTGAAGATCAATGAGTAGTCAAATAATTATGCAACTATGTGAAGACTCTCTAACATTTAAGAATTTCAGATCTTGGTATTTTATTCAAACAGCAAGCAAAACAAAAGAAAATAAAATACCGCTCCAAGCAAAACACATATCATGTGGTGAATAAAAATATAGCTCCAAGTAAAGTTACCGATGAACGAAGACGAAAGAGGGGATGCCATCTGGGGCATCCCCAAGCTTTGGCTCTTGGTTATCCTTGAATATTACCTTGGGGTGCCTTGGGCATCCCCAAGCTTAGGCTCTTGCCACTCCTTATTCCATAGTCCATCAAATCTTTACCCAAAACTTGAAAACTTCACAACACAAAACTTAACAGAAAACTCGTAAGCTCCGTTAGTATAAGAAAATAAATCACCACTTAGGTACTGTTGTGAACTCATTCTAAATTCATATTGGTGTAATATCTACTGTATTCCAACTTCTCTATGGTTCATACCCTCTGATACTACTCATAGATTCATCGAATAAGAAAACAACACAATGAAAACTGAATCTGTCAAAAACAGAACAGTCTGTAGTAATCTGTATCATCCGAATACTTCTGTAACTCCAAAAATTATGAAATAAATTGGTGGACCTGAGGAATTTGTATATTAATCATCTGCAAAGAATCAACCTAAAATCACTCTCCAGTAAAAAATGGCAGCTAATCTCGTGAGCGTAAAAGTTTCTGTTTTTTACAACAAGATCGCAAAGACTTCACCCAAGTCTTCCCAAAGGTTCTACTTGGCATAAACACTAATTAAAACATAAAACCACAGATAACCAGAGGCTAGATGAATTATTTATTACTAAACAGGAGGAAAAAGCAAAGAACAAAAATAAGATTGGGTTGCCTCCCAACAAGCGCTAACGTTTAACGCCCCTAGCTAGGCATGATGATTTCAATGATGCTCACATAAAAGATAAGAATTGAAACACAAAGAGAGCAGCATGAAGCATATGAATAACACATTTAAGTCTAACCCACTTCCTATGCATAGGGATTTTGTGAGCAAAAAACTTATGGGAACAATAATCAACTAGCATAGGAAGGCAAAACAAGCATAACTTTTAAAACTTTAAGCACATAGAGGGGAAACTTGATATTATTGCAATTCCTGCAAGCATATGTTCCTCCCTCATAATAATTTTCAGTAGTATCATGAATGAATTCAACAATATAACTATCACATAAAGCATTCTTTTCATGAGCCACAAGCATAGAATTTTTATTACTCTCCACATAAGCAAATTTCTTCTCATGAATAGTAGTGGGTGCAAACTCAACAAAATAACTATCATGTGAGGCATAATCCAATTGAAAATTAAAATCATGATGACAAGTTCCATGGTTATCATTATTCTTTATAGGATACATATCATCACAATAATCATCATAAATAGCAACTTTATTCTCATAATCAATTGAAACCTCTTCCGAAATAGTGGATTCATCACTAAATAAAGTCATGACCTATCCAAATCCACTTTCATAAATATTATAAGATTCAACACCCTCCAAAAAAGTGGGATCATTACTTCCTAAAGTTGACACTCTTCCAAACCCACTTTCATCAATATAATCATCATAAATAGGAGGCATGCTATCATCAAAATAAATTCACTCATCAAGACTTGGGGGACAAAAAATATCAACTTCACCAAACATAGCATCCCCAAGCTTGTGGCTTTGCATATCATTAGCATCATGGATATTCAAGGAATTCATACTAACAACATTGCAATCATGCTCATCATTCACATATTTTATGCCAAGCATTCTATGTAATTCTTCTTCTAGTACTTGAGCACAATTTTCCTTCCCATCATTTTCATGAAAGACATTAAAAAGATGAAGCATATGAGGCTCCCTCAATTCCATTTTTTGTAGTTTTCTTTTATAGACTAAAATCGTGATAAAACAAGAAATGAAAAGATTCAATTGCAAGATCTAAAGATATACCTTCAAGCACTCACCTCCCCGGCAACGGCGCCAGAAACTTCTTGATGTCTACTACACAACCTTCTTCTTGTAGACGTTGTTGGGCCTCCAAGTGCAGAGGTTTGTAGGGCAGTAGCAAATTTCCCTCAAGTGGATGACCTAAGGTTTATCAATCCGTGGGAGGCGTAGGATGAAGATGGTCTCTCTCAAACAACCCTGCAACCAAATAACAAAGAGTCTCTTGTGTCCCCAACACACCCAATACAATGGTAAATTGTATAGGTGCACTGCTTCGGCGAAGAGATGGTGATACAAGTGCAATATGGATGGTAGATATAGGTTATTGTAATCTGAAATTATAAAAACAGCAAGGTAACTAATGACAAAAGTGAGCACAAACGGTATTGCAATGCGTTGAAACAAGGCCTAGGGTTCATACTTTCGCTAGTGCAAGTTCTCTCAACAATAATAACATAATTGGATCATATAACTATCCCTCAACATGCAACAAAAAGTCACTACAAAGTCACTAATAGCAGAGAACAAACAAAGAGATTATTGTAGGGTATGAAACCACCACAAAGCTATCCTTTCTGATCGATCTATTCAAGAGTCCATAGTAAAATAGCACGAAGCTATTCTTTCCGTTCGATCTATCCTAGAGTTTGTACTAGAATAACACCTTAAAACACAAATCAACCAAAAGCCTAATGTCACCTAGATACTCCAATGTCACCTCAAGTATCCGTGGGCATGGTTATAGGATATGCATCACACAATCTCAAATTCATCTAGTCAACCAACACAAAGAACTTCAAAGAGTGCTCCAAAGTTTCTACCGGAGAGTCAAGACAAAAACGTGTGCCAACCCCTATGCATAGATTCCCAAGGTCACGAAACCCGCAAGTTGATCACCAAAACATACATCAAGTGAATCAATAGAATACCCCATTGTCAGCACGGGTATCCCACGCAAGACATACATCAAGTGTTCTCAAATTCTTAAAGACTCAATCCGATAAGATAACTTCGAAGGGAAAACTCAATCCATTACAAGAGAGTAGAGGGGGAGAAACATCATAAGATCCAATTATAATAGCAAAGCTCGCGATACATCAAGATCGTGCCAAATCAAGAACACGAGAGAGAGAGAGAGAGATCAAACACATAGCTACTGGTACATATCCTCAGCCCCGAGGGTGAACTACTCCCTCCTCGTCATGGAGAGCGCTGGGATGATGAAGATGGCCATCGCTGAGGGTTCCCCCCTCCGGCAGGGTGTCAGAATAGGGTCCCGATTGGTTTTTGATGGCTACAGAGGCTTGCGGCGGCAGAACTCCCGATCTAGGTTATGTTCTGGAAGTTTGGGTATATATAAGAGGTGTTGGCATCGGGAACAAGTCAGGATGGTCTCCGAGGCGGCCACGAGGTAGGGGGCACGCCCAGGGGGGGTAGGGCGCGCCCCCACCCTCGTGGGTTCCTCGGGACTCTTCTGGCCCATCTCCGGTGCTCCGTGGGCTTCTTCTGGTCCAAAAATAATCTCCGTGAAATTTCAGGTCAATTGGACTCCGTTTGGTTTTCCTTTTCTGCGGTACTCAAAAACAAGGAAAAAACATAAACTGGCACTGGGCTCTAGGTTAATAGGTTAGTCCCAAAAATAATATAAAATAGCATATAGATGCATATAAAACATCCTAGATGGATAATATAATAGCATGGAACAATCAAAAATTATAGATATGTGGGAGACGTATCAGGTGCAAACTCTGAGGGGAGGAAGGGCCGCCTGCTAGGTGCCGGCCCCCTGAGGCCTCCTTGTGAGAGTGCGTCGTCTTCTGGGAGCCGGCCTCCTGGGCCAGCCGGCCGTGCACCCGGAAGGTGTGAGGGGCTCACTGGCCCCGATGTCTTGAAATGCCATGGGGGTAGATGAGGCTACCTGTGGTCAATCCCTCCGACAACTAGGGAAAATCTTATACATAGAACCTAAACAGTAGCGCTGGATGAAATGAGGTGCTACTGCTACTTAGCAATAGCGCGTGTCCACAGAAGGCGCTACTGCTATATACATAGCAGTAGCGCGGCAAGGACAAAGAGTGCTACTACTAAAATTGCCCCACTGTTGCCGCCAGGGTAAGTGTAGTAGTAGTGCTTTCCCGTGAAATGCGCTACTGCTAGGTAGTTTAGCAGTAGCGCTTTCCCCTAACACGTGCTAATGCTAAACCCATCCTATCTTCTCCATCGTCCGCCCCTCACTCTCCCCCTCTCCACTCCCACCCTCACTTCTCACTCACCCCGTCATCCGCCGCCACCGATGTTTGGCCCTTCCCGACCACGCCGTCGTCGCCCGCCGCTGCCGCCGCTCCTGCTCCTCCTCCACCAAGGTAGTGATGTCTACTATGCAAATTTATTCTTGTAGACACATGTTGGGCTTCCAAGCGCAGAGTTTTGTAGGACAGTAGCAATTTTCCCTCAAGTGGATGACCTAAAGTTTATCAATCCGTGAGAGGTGTAGGATGAAGATGGTCTCTCTCAATGACCCTGCAACCAAATACAAGAAATCTCCTGTGTCCCCAACACACCCAATACAATGGCAAATTGTATAGGTGCACTAGTTCGGCGAAGAGATGGTGATAAAAGTGTAATATGGATGGTAGAAATATATTTCTATAATCTGAATAAATAAAAACAGCTTGGTAGCAAATAGTAAACGGGCACAAAAACGGTATTGCAATGCTTGAAAATGAGGCCTAGGGTCCGTACTTTCGCTAGTGCAATCTCTCAATAATGCTAATATAATTGGATCATATAACCATCCCTCAAAGTGCGATGAAGAATCACTCCAAAGTTCCTATCTAGCGGAGAACATTAGAATAAATTGTTTGTAGGGTACGATACCACCTCAAAGCTATTCTTTCCGTTTGATCTATTCAAGAGTTCATACTAAAATAACACAAAAATATTCTTTCCGTTCGATCTATCCTAGAGTTTGTACTAAAATAATGTTGGGGAACGTTGCAGAAAATTAAATTTTTTCCTACGGTTTCACCAAGATCCATCTATGAGTTCATCTAAGCAACGAGTCTAGGGAGAGAGTTTGCATCTACATACCACTTGTAGATCGCGTGCGGAAGCTTGCAAGGTGATGATGTAGTCGTACTCGACGTGATCCAAATCACCGATGACCTGCGCCGAATGGACGGCACCTCCGCGTTCAACACACGTACGGAACAGCCACGTCTCCTCCTTCTTGATCCAGCAAGGAAGGGAGGAGAGGTTGAGGGAGATGGCACCAGCAGCAGCACGACGGCGTGGTGTTGGTGGAGCTGCAGTACTCCGGCAGAGCTTCGCTAAGCGCTATGGAGTTGGAGGAGGTGTTGGGGAGGGAGAAGGAGGCAACCAAAGGCCAGGGCTCAAGGTATGAAGTCCCTCCTCCTCCCCCACTATATATAGGGGTGCCAAGGGGGGGTGGCCGGCCCTAGTAGATGAGATCTACTAGGGGGGGCGGCGGCCTAGGGAGGTTTCCCTCCCCCCCAAGGCACCTAGGGGTGCCTTCCACCACTAGGACTCCTCCTAGGGGGAAACCCTAGGCGCATGGGCCTATAGGGGCTGGTGCCCTTGGCCCAAGATGGCCAAGGTGCACCCCCTACAGCCCATGTGGCCCCCCCGGGACAGGTGGCCCCACCCGGTGGACCCCCGGGACCCCTCCGGTGGTCCCGGTACAATACCGATAACCCCGAAACTTGTCCCGGTGCCCGAAATAGCACTTCCTATATATAAATCTTTACCTCCGGACCATTCCGGAACTCCTCGTGACGTCCGGGATCTCATCCGGGACTCCGAACAACATTCGGGTTACTGCATATACATATCCCTACAACCCTAGCGTGACTGAACCTTAAGTGTGTAGACCCTACGGGTTCGGGAGACACGTAGACATGACCGAGACTCTCTTAGTCAATAACCATCAGCGGGATCTGGATACCCATGATGGCTCCCACATGCTCCTCGATGTTGTCATCGGATGAACCACTATGTCGAGGATTCGATCAAAACCCTGTATGCAATTCCCTTTGTCAATCGGTACGTTACTTGCCCGAGACTTGATCGTCGGTATCCCAATACCTTGTTCAGTCTCGTTACTGGCAAGTCACTTTACTCGTACCGTAATGCATGATCCCGTGTCCAACACCTTGGTCACTTTGAGCTCATTATGATGATGCATTACCGAGTGGGCCCAGAGATACCTCTCCGTCATACGGAGTGACAAATCCCAGTCTCGATCCGTGTCAACCCAACAGCTACTTTTGGAGATACCTGTAATGTACCTTTATGGTCACCCAGTTACGTTGTGACGTTTGGTACACCCAAGGCATTCTTACGGTATCCGGGAGTTACACGATCTCATGGTCGAAGGAAGAGATACTTGACACTTACAAAGCTCTAGCAAAACGAACTACACGATCTTTTATGCTATGCTTAGGATTGGGTCTTGTCCATCACATCATTCTCCTAATGATGTGATCCCGTTATCAACTACATCCAATGTCCATAGTCAGGAAACCATGACTATCTGTTGATCACAACGAGCTGGTCAACTAGAGGCTTACCAGGGACATAGTGTGGTCTAAGTATTCACACGTGTATTACGATTTCCGGATAATACAGTTATAGCATGAATACAAGACAATTATCATGAACAATGAAATATAATAATACTTTTATTATTGCCTCTAGGGCATATTTCCAACAGTCTCCCACTTGCACTAGAGTCACTAATCTAGTTACATTGTGATGAATCGAACACCCATAGAGTTCTGGTGTTGATCATGTTTTGCACGCGAGAGAGGTTTAGTCAGCGGATCTGCGACATTCAGATCCGTGTGCACTTTGCAAATCTCTATGTCTCCATCTTGAACATTTTCACGGATGGAGTTGAAACGACGCTTGATGTGCCTGGTCTTCTTGTGAAACCTGGGCTCCTTTGCGAGGGCAATAGCTCCAGTGTTGTCACAGAAGAGTTTGATCGGCCCCGACGCATTGGGTATGACTCCTAGGTCGGTGATGAACTCCTTCACCCAAATCGCTTCATGTGCTGCCTCCGAGGCTGCCATGTACTCCGCATCACACGTAGATCCCGCCACGACGCTCTGCTTGCAGCTGCACCAGCTTACTGCTCCACCATTCAACATATACACGTATCCGGTTTGTGACTTAGAGTCATCCGGATCTGAGTCGAAGCTAGCGTCGACGTAACCCTTTACGACGAGCTCTTCGTCTCCTCCATAAACGAGAAACATGTCCTTTGTCCTTTTCAGGTACTTCAGGATATTCTTGACCGCTGTCCAGTGTTCCTTGTCGGGATTACTTTGGTATCTTGCTACCAAACTTACGGCAAGGTTTACATCGGGTCTGGTACACAGCATGGCATACATAATAGATCCTATGGCTGAAGCATAGGGGATGACACTCATCTCTTCTTTATCTTTTGCCGCGGTCGGTGACTGAGCTGAGCTCAGTCTCATACCTTGTAACATAGGCAAGAACCCCTTCTTGGACTGATCCATTCTGAATCTCTTCAAAATCTTATCAAGGTATGTACTTTGTGAAAGACCTATGAGGCGTCTCGATCTATCTCTATAGATCTTGATGCCTAATATATAAGCAGCTTCTCCAAGGTCCTTCATTGAAAACCACTTATTCAAGTAGGCCTTAATGCTGTCCAGAAATTCTATATTATTTCCCATCAGGAGTATGTCATCTACATATAATATGAGAAATGCTACAGAGCTCCCACTCACTTTCTTGTAAACGCAGGCTTCTCCATAAGTCTGCATAAACCCAAACGCTTTGATCATCTCATCAAAGCGAATGTTCCAACTCCGAGATGCTTGCACCAGTCCATAAATGGATCGCTGGAGCTTGCATACTTTGTTAGCGTTCTGAGGATCGACAAAACCTTCCGGCTGCATCATATACAGTTCTTCCTTAAGATGCCCGTTAAGGAATGCTGTTTTGACGTCCATCTGCCATATCTCATAATCATAGTATGCGGCAATTGCTAACATGATTCGGACGGACTTTAGCTTCGCTACGGGAGAGAATGTCTCGTCGTAGTCAATCCCTTGAACCTGTCGATAACCCTTAGCGACAAGTCGAGCTTTATAGGTGGTAACATTACCATCCGCGTCCGTCTTCTTCTTAAAGATCCATTTGTTTTCTATCGCTCGCCGATCATCGGGCAAGTCTGTCAAAGTCCATACTTTGTTTTCATACATGGATTCTATCTCGGATTTCATGGCTTCAAGCCATTTGTTGGAATCCGGGCCCGTCATTGCTTCTTCATAGTTCGAAGGTTCATTGTTGTCTAACAACATGATTTCCAGGACAGGGTTGCCGTACCACTCTAGTGCGGAACGTGTCCTTGTGGACCTACGAAGTTCAGTAGTAACTTGATCCGAAGTACCTTGATCATTATCATGGTTTTCCTCTTCAGTTGGTGTGGGCATCACAGGAATGGTTTCCTGTGCTGCGTCACTATCCCGCTCAAGAGGTAGTACTTCATCGAGTTCTACTTTCCTCCCACTTACTTCTTTCGAGAGAAACTCTTTTTCCAGAAAGCATCCGTTCTTGGCAACAAAGATCTTGCCTTCGGATCTTAAGTAGAAGGTATACCCTATAGTTTCCTTAGGGTATCCTATGAATACGCATTTTTCCGACTTGGGTTCGAGCTTTTCAGGTTGAAGTTTCTTGACATAAGCTTCGCATCCCCAAACTTTTAGAAACGACAGCTTAGGTTTCTTTCCAAACCATAATTCATACGGTGTCGTCTCAACAGATTTAGACGGTGCCCTATTTAAAGTGAATGTAGCTGTCTCTAGAGCGTATCCCCAAAATGATAGCGGTAAATCGGTAAGAGACATCATAGACCGCACCATATCCAATAGAGTGCGATTACGACGTTCGGACACACCGTTTCGCTGAGGTGTTCCAGGCGGCGTGAGCTGTGAAACGATTCCACATTTCTTTAAGTGTGTACCAAATTCGTGACTTAGGTATTCTCCTCCACGATCTGATCGTAAGAATTTTATCTTTCGGCCACGTTGATTCTCCACCTCATTCTGAAATTCCTTGAACTTTTCAAAGGTCTCAGACTTGTGTTTCATTAAGTAGACATACCCATATCTACTCAAGTCATCTGTGAGAGTGAGAACATAACGATATCCTCCGCGAGCCTCAACGCTCATTGGACCGCACACATCGGTATGTATGATTTCCAACAAGTTGGTTGCTCGCTCCATTGTTCCGGAGAACGGAGTCTTGGTCATTTTACCTAGGAGGCATGGTTCGCACGTGTCAAACGATTCATAATCAAGAGACTCTAAAAGTCCATCGGCATGGAGCTTCTTCATGCGCTTGACACCAATGTGACCAAGGCGGCAGTGCCACAAGTATGTGGGACTATCGTTATCAACTTTAAATCTTTTGGCATCTACACTATGAACATGTGTAATATTACGCTCGAGATTCATTAAGAATAAACCATTGACCATCGGAGCATGACCATAAAACATATCTCTCATATAAATCGAACAACCATTATTCTCAGACTTAAATGAGTAGCCATCTCGTATTAAACGAGATCCAGATACAATGTTCATGCTCAAACTTGGCACTAAATAACAATTATTAAGGTTCAAAACTAATCCCGTAGGTAAATGTAGAGGCAGCGTGCCGACGGCGATCACATCGACTTTGGAACCATTCCCGACGCGCATCGTCACCTCGTCCTTTGCCAGTCTCCGTTTATTCCGCAGCTCCTGCTGTGAGTTACAAATATGAGCAACGGCATCGGTATCAAATACCCAGGAGTTACTACGATTACTGGTAAGGTACACATCAATCACATGTATATCAAATATACCTTTGGTGTTGCCGGCCTTCTTATCCGCTAAGTATTTGGGGCAGTTCCGCTTCCAGTGACCCTTCCCTTTGCAATAAAAGCACTCAGTCTCAGGCTTGGGTCCTTTCTTTGACTTCTTCCCGGTAACTGGCTTACCAGGCGCGGCAACATCTTTGCCGTCCTTCTTGAAGTTCTTCTTACCCTTGCCCTTCTTGAACTTAGTGGTCTTATTGACCATCAACACTTGATGTTCTTTCTTGATTTCAGCCTCTGCTGACTTCAGCATCGAGAACAATTCAGGAATGGTCTTTTCCATTCCTTGCATGTTGTAGTTCATCACAAAGCTCTTGTAGCTTGGTGGGAGCGACTGGAGGATTCTGTCAATGACCGCCTCATCTGGGAGGTTAATGTTCAGCTGGGTCATACGGTTGTGCAACCCAGACATCTTCAGGATGTGCTCACTGACAGAACTGTTTTCCTCCATCTTACAACTGTAGAACTTGTCGGAGACATCATATCTCTCGACCCGGGCATGAGCTTGAAAAACTAGTTTCAGCTCTTCGAACATCTCATATGCTCCGTGGTGCTCAAAACGCTTTTGGAGCCCCGGTTCTAAGCTGTAAAGCATGCCGCACTGAACGAGGGAGTAATCATCAGCATGAGACTGCCAAGCATTCATAATGTCTTGGTTCTCTGGGACGGGAGCGTCACCTAGCGGTCCTTCTAGGACATATTGTTTCCTGGCAGCTATGAGGATGATCCTCAGGTTCCGGACCCAGTCCGTATAGTTGCTGCCATCATCTTTCAGCTTGGTTTTCTCTAGGAACGCGTTGAAGTTCATGTTGACATTAGCGTTGGCCATTGATCTACAAGACATATTTGCAAAGGTTTTAGACTAAGTTCATGATAATAAAGTTCTAATCAAATTATGAACTCCCACTTAGATTTGACATCCCTTTAGTCATCTAAGTGTTACACGATCCGAGTCGACTAGCCCGTGTCCGATCATCACGTGAGACGGACTAGTCATCGTCGGTGAACATTTTCATGTTGATCGTATCTTCTATACGATTCGTGTTCGACCTTTCGGTCTCCGTGTTCCGAGGCCATGTCTGCACATGCTAGGCTCGTCAAGTTAACCCTAAGTGTTTTCGCTGTGTAAAACTGTCTTACACCCGTTGTATGTGAACGTAAGAATCCATCACACCCGATCATCACGTGGTGCTTAGAAACGACGAACTGTAGCAACGGTGCACAGTTAGGGGAGAACACTTCTTGAAATTTTATAAGGGATCATCTTATTTACTACCGTCGTCCTAAGTAAACAAGATGCATAATACATAATAAACATCACATGCAATTATAGTTGTGACATGATATGGCCAATATCATATAGCTCCATTGATCTTCATCTTCGGGGCTCCATGATCATCTCGTCACCGGCTTGACACCATGATCTCCATCATCATGATCTCCATCATCGTGTCTTCATGAAGTTGTCACGCCAACGACTACTTCTACTTCTATGACTAACGTTTAGCAATAAAGTAAAGTAGTTTACATGACGTTATTCAATGACACGCAGGTCATACAAAAAATAATGACAACTCCTATGGCTCCTGCCGGTTGTCATACTCATCGACATGCAAGTCGTGAATCCTATTACAAAGAACATGATCTCATACATCACAATTCATCATTCATCACAACTTCTGGCCATATCACATCACATGATCAATTGCTGCAAAAACAAGTTAGACGTCCTCTAATTGTTGTTGCATCTTTTACGTGGCTGCAATTGGGTTCTAGCAAGAACGTTTTCTTACCTACGAATCACCACAACGTGATTTTGTCAACTTCTATTTACCCTTCATAAGGGCCCTGTTCATCGATTCCGCTCCAACTAAGGTGGGAGAGACAGACACCCGCCAGCCACCTTATGCAACTTGTGCATGTCAGTCGGTGGAACCGGTCTCACGTAAGTGTACGTGTAAGGTTGGTCCGGGCCGCTTCATCCCACAATACCGTTGAGCAAGAAAAGACTAGTAGAGGCAAGTAAGATGACAAAATCCACGCCCACAACAAAGTTGTGTTCTACTCGTGCAAAGAGAACTACGCATAGACCTAGCTCATGATGCCACTATTGGGGAACGTTGCAGAAAATTAAAATTTTTCCTACCGTTTCACCAAGATCCATCTATGAGTTCATCTAAGCAACGAGTCTAGGGAGAGAGTTTGCATCTACATACCACTTGTAGATCACGTGCGGA
Source organism: Triticum aestivum (assembly GCF_018294505.1). NCBI lineage: Eukaryota > Viridiplantae > Streptophyta > Magnoliopsida > Poales > Poaceae > Triticum > Triticum aestivum. The sequence goes on from NC_057795.1 coordinate 323,913,072, forward strand.
AGCTTGCAAGGTGATGATGTAGTCGTACTCGACGTGATCCAAATCACCGATGACCTGCGCCGAACGGACGGCACCTCCGCGTTCAACACACGTACGGAACAGCCACGTCTCCTCCTTCTTGATCCAGCAAGGAAGGGAGGAGAGGTTGAGGGAGATGGCACCAGCAGCAGCACGACGGCGTGGTGTTGGTGGAGCTGCAGTACTCCGGCAGAGCTTCGCTAAGCGCTATGGAGTTGGAGGAGGTGTTGGGGAGGGAGAAGGAGGCAACCAAAGGCCAGGGCTCAAGGTATGAAGTCCCTCCTCCTCCCCAACTATATATAGGGGTGCCAAGGGGGGGTGGCCGGCCCTAGTAGATGAGATCTACTAGGGGGGGCGGCGGCCTAGGGAGGTTTCCCTCCCCCCCAAGGCACCTAGGGGTGCCTTCCACCACTAGGACTCCTCCTAGGGGGAAACCCTAGGCGCATGGGCCTATAGGGGCTGGTGCCCTTGGCCCAAGATGGCCAAGGCGCACCCCCTACAGCCCATGTGGCCCCCCCGGGACAGGTGGCCCCACCCGGTGGACCCCCGGGACCCCTCCGGTGGTCCCGGTACAATACCGATAACCCCGAAACTTGTCCCGGTGCCCGAAATAGCACTTCCTATATATAAATCTTTACCTCCGGACCATTCCGGAACTCCTCGTGATGTCCGGGATCTCATCCGGGACTCCGAACAACATTCGGGTTACTGCATATACATATCCCTACAACCCTAGCGTGACTGAACCTTAAGTGTGTAGACCCTACGGGTTCGGGAGACACGTAGACATGACCGAGACTCTCTTAGTCAATAACCATCAGCGGGATCTGGATACCCATGATGGCTCCCACATGCTCCTCGATGTTGTCATCGGATGAACCACTATGTCGAGGATTCGATCAAAACCCTGTATGCAATTCCCTTTGTCAATCGGTACGTTACTTGCCCGAGACTTGATCGTCGGTATCCCAATACCTTGTTCAGTCTCGTTACTGGCAAGTCACTTTACTCGTACCGTAATGCATGATCCCGTGTCCAACACCTTGGTCACTTTGAGCTCATTATGATGATGCATTACCGAGTGGGCCCAGAGATACCTCTCCGTCATACGGAGTGACAAATCCCAGTCTCGATCCGTGTCAACCCAACAGCTACTTTTGGAGATACCTGTAATGTACCTTTATGGTCACCCAGTTACGTTGTGACGTTTGGTACACCCAAGGCATTCTTACGGTATCCGGGAGTTACACGATCTCATGGTCGAAGGAAGAGATACTTGACACTTACAAAGCTCTAGCAAAACGAACTACACGATCTTTTATGCTATGCTTAGGATTGGGTCTTGTCCATCACATCATTCTCCTAATGATGTGATCCCGTTATCAACTACATCCAATGTCCATAGTCAGGAAACCATGACTATCTGTTGATCACAACGAGCTGGTCAACTAGAGGCTTACCAGGGACATAGTGTGGTCTAAGTATTCACACGTGTATTACGATTTCCGGATAATACAGTTATAGCATGAATACAAGACAATTATCATGAACAATGAAATATAATAATACTTTTATTATTGCCTCTAGGGCATATTTCCAACAAATAACACCAAAGCAAATTCATATTCATAATACTCAATCCAACATAATGAACTTCAAAGAGTGCCCCAAGATTTCTACCAGAGAAACAAACAAAAGTACGTGCATTGCTTCCTCTTGAGCATGCGTTGGTTTTCCCTTGAAGAGGAAAGGGTGATGCAGAAAAGTAGCGTAAGTATTTCCCTCAGTTTTTGAGAACCAAGGTATTAATCCAATAGGAGATTACATGCAAGTCACCTAGTACCTGCACAAACAATCAAGAACCTTGCAACCAACACTGATAAAGGGGTTGTCAATCCCTTCACGGTCACTCGCAAAAGTGAGATCTAATAAAGATAGTAAAGTAAATATTTTTGGTATTTTTGTTGTATAGATTGGAAAGTAATGATTGCAAAATGAACGGCGACAGAAATTGGCAAGTTGATGGGAAACTAATATGATGTAAAATAGACCCGGGGGCCATAGGTTTCACTAGTGGCTTCTCTCAAGATAGCATATATTATGGTGGGTGAACAAATTACTGTCGAGCAATTGATAGAAAAGCGCATAGTTATGAGAATATCTAGGCATGATCATGAATATAGGCATCGCGTCCATGTCAAGTAGACCGAAACGATTCTGCATCTACTACTATTACTCCACACATCGACCGCTATCCAGCATGCATCTAGAGTACTAAGTTCATAAGAACCGAGTAACGCATTAAGCAAGATGACATGCTATAGAGGGATAAACTCAAGCAATATGATATAAACCCCATCTTTTTATCCTCAATGGCGACAATACAATATGTGCCATGCTGCCCCTACTGTCACTGGGAAAGGACACAACAAGATTGAACCCAAAGCTAAGCACTCCTCCCATTGCAAGAAATATCAATCTAGTAGGCCAAACTAAACCGATAATTCAAAGAGACTTGCAAAGATATCAAATCATGCATATAAGAATTCAGAGAAGAACAAAATATTATTCATAGATAAACTTGGTCATAAATCCACAATTCATCGGATCTCGACAAACACACCACAAAAAGTATTACATCGAATAGATCTCCAAGAACATCGAGGAGAACTTTGTATTGAGAAGAAGAAGCCATCTAGCTAATAACTATGGACCAGAAGGTCTGTGGTAAACTACCCACACATCATCGGAGAGGCTATGGTGTTGATGTAGAAGCCCTCCGCGATCGATTCCCCCTCCGGCAGGTCGCCCAAAAAGGCCCCAAGATGGGATCTCACGGGTACAGAAGGTTGCAGTGGTGGAAAAGTTGTTCCGCGAATCCCCCTGATGTTTTAGGGTATAAGAGTATATATAGGCGAAAGAAGTACGTCGGTGGAGCTACGAGGGGCCCATGAGCGTGAGGGCGTGCCTACCCCCTTGGGCGCGCCCTCCTGCCTCGTGGCCGCCTCGTTGCATCTCCGACTTCATCTCCAAGTCTTCTGGTTTGCTTTCGGTCCAAGAAAGATCACCGCGAAGGTTTCATTCCGTTTGGATTCCATTTGATATTCCTTTACTACGAAACACTAAAATAGGCAAAAAAAAACAGAAACTAGCACTGGGCCTTCAGTTAATAGGTTAGTCCCAAAAATAATATAAAAGAGCATATTAAAGCCCATTAAACATCCAAAATAGATAATATAATACCATGGAACAATCAAAAATTATAGATACGTTGGAGACGTATCAAGCATCCCCAAGCTTAATTCATGCTCGTCCTTGAGTAGGTAAATGAGTGTGATGCCCCCGATTCAATCGTACACTAATCATGCATGCAAACGTGTACGATCAAGATCAGGGACTCACGGGAAGATATCACAACACAACTCTAAAAACATAAATAAGTCATACAAGCATCATATTACAAGCCAGGGGCCTCGAGGGCTCAAATACAAGTGCTCGATCATAGACGAGTCGGCGGAAGCAACAATATCTGAGTACAGACATAAGTTAAACAAGTTTGCTTTAAGAAGGCTAGCACAAACTGGGATACAGATCGAAAGAGGCGCAGGCCTCCTGCCTGGGATCCTCCTAACTACTCCTGGTCGTCGTCAGCAGCCTGCACGTAGTAGTAGGCACCTCTAGTGTAGTAGTCATCGTCGACGGTGGCGTTTGGCTCCTAGGCTCCAACATCTGGTTGTGACAACCAGGTAGAAGGGAAAGGGGGAAAAGAGGGAGAAAAGCAACCGTGAGTACTCATCCAAAGTACTCACAAGCAAGGATCTACACTACATATGCATGGGTATCTGTGTAAAGGGGCAATATCGGTGGACTGAACTGCAGAATGCCAGAATAAGAGGGGGATAGCTAATCCTGTCGAAGACTATGCTTCTGGCAGCCTCCGTCTTGCAGCATGTAGAAGAGAGTAGATTGAAGTCCTCCAAGTAGCATCGCATAGCATAATCCTACCCGGCGATCCTCCCCTCGTTGCCCTGTGGAAAAGCGATCACCGGGTTGTCTGTGGAACTTGTCTGGGTGTGTTTTATTAAGTATCCGGTTCTAGTTGTCATAAGGTCAAGGTACAACTCCGGGTCGTCCTTTTACCGAGGGACACGGCTATTCGAATAGATAAACTTCCCTACAGGGGTGCACCACATAACCCAACACGCTTGATCCCATTTGGCCGGACACACTTTCCTTGGTCATGCCCGGCCTCGGAAGATCAACACGTCACAGCCCTACCTAGGCACAACAGAGAGGTCAGCACGCTGGTCTAAATCCTATGGCACAGGGGTCTGGGCCCATCTCCCATTGCACACCTGCACGTTGCAAGGGCGGCCGGAAGCAGAACTAGCCCCCTTAATATAAGAGCAGGCTTACGTTCCAATCCGGCGCGCGCCGCTCAGTCGCTGACGTCACGAAGGCTTCGGCTGATACCACGACGTTGAGTGCCCATATCTTTCCCGCGTAGTTGGTTAGTGCGTATAGGCCAGTGGCCAGACTCAGATCAAATACCAAGATCTCGTTAAGCGTGTTATTTTGAAGTAACCGCGAACGTCGACCAGGGCCAGGCCCACCTCTCTCCTAGGTGGTCTCAACCTGCCCTGTCGCTCCACCACATAGTAACAGTCGGGGGCCGTCGGGAACCCAGGCCCACCTCTACCGGGATGGAGCCACCTGTCCTTCCAGCCCCCACATCAGAATCACTTGCGGGTACTCAACGAGTCGACCCGACTTTAGTCACCACCTGAATAGTATGTATGTATAGTATATACCCGTGATCACCTCCTGAGTGATCACGGCTCGATAGTATAGCATGGCAGACTGACAAGAATGTAGGGCCACTAATGGTAAACTAGCATCCTATACTAAGCATTTAGGATTGTAGGTAAGGTATCACCAGATGTAGCAACAATGACAGGCTATGCAACAGAATAGGAGTAACCGAACGGTAACATGCTACACTACTCTAATGCAAGTAGTATAGAGAAGAATAGGCAATATCTGGTGATCAAGGGGGGGCTTGCCTGGTTGCTCTGGCAAGAAGGATGGTTCGTCAACTCCGTAGTCGATGTGGGCAGCAGCAGCGTCGGTCTCGTAGTCTACTGGAGAGAAGAGGGGGAAGAAACAGCAAATACAATGCAAACATAAGCATGACGATGCATGACATGACAATGCACGGTGTTAGGTGTGCCCAATCGCGGTAGTAGGTGATACCGATGAAGGGGGGAAACATCCGGGAAAGTATTCCCGGTGTTTCGCGTTTTCGGACAGATGAACCGGAGGGGGAAAGTTGCGTGTTTGCTATGCTAAGGATGTGTTGCGGACGAACGGGCAGCATATCCGGATTCGTCTCGTCGTTCTGAGCAACTTTCATGTAGAAAGTATTTTCATCCGAGTACGGATTATTTTATATGATTTTCTAAAGTTTTAATCATTTTCTGATTTTAATTATTTATTTAAATCCAACATTATCCAGAATAGTGTCTGCTGACATCAGCATGGCGCAATGCTGAGGTCATCAGTCAACAGTGTGGTTGACTGAGTCAAATCTGACCTGTGGGTCCAGTGGGACCCACCTATCATTGAGTCAGAGTTGAAATAGGATTTGTTTTAAACTAATTATGATTAGTTAAGTGTGGGGCCCTTTGGACAGTGACAGATTAGTCTATATTAATTAAATTAACCCATGTAATTAGTTTATAGGGTGGGGCCACTGGTCAGCTACTGGGACCGTCCCAGTCAGCAAGTTGACCATGGTCAACTGGGCCAGCCGGGCCCCTGGGGCCACCAGGTAGTGACCCTGATGAACCCTAGTGGCAGGCCACATCGGCGGGCGACAGAGGTTCACTGCGGCGAACGAAAACACGGCGGAGGGGCGCGGACCTCGCCGGAATCGCGCCACGGTGCATGTAAGGGGGCGCGGGTGGGATCTTTTGAACGCCGGCACCGTGGCGCATTGAATGGGGGCGGGGGCTTGGCCGGAGGAGGGGGGCGCAGCATCACCGGCGACGAGAGGGGCAGACGCCGGCGTTCGGCCGCGAGAGGGAACGGCGGTGCGGCATGTTGGCAAGCACTCAAAATGGCCAGGAGGCCTCTACTTGCACGTGCGAGCACAATGGCCACAAGCCCGGGACCAGATGGTCACGGACGGCTACCGGCGACGAGCGCGTGAGGCGATGCGCTCGGGCAAGTTGGGGGCGGCGTGTCCAACTAGCGAATGACGTCGAGAGAGAGAGAGGGAAGGGAGAGGGGGCTCACCGAGCGGCACACACGGTGGCCCTTGGCGGCTTAGTAGCTACAGAGGGCGTCGCCCGAGTCGGGGATGAGCGGCGGCGAGGCGGAGGAAGAAGACGACCTTGTCCATGACGCTGCGACGACGTGGAGCTCGAATCAACGGTCGGGGGCGATGAGGGGGGCGACGAGGGAGACCGGTGACAAGTTGGCGCGATACGGGGAGGACGGCGGCCACGGCTACATGACGGCCACGGCCATGGGAGCGCTCGGACGGGGGCGGAT
>NC_057795.1:323920016-324001378 GCF_018294505.1 Triticum aestivum
GGAGGAACATCGCGCCAGGAAGGAGGCAACAAGGGGGAACGGGGGAGTGGGATGGCCCGGATGGGCCGGTTGGGCTGGCCGACTGTCGGCTAGCTGGGCCAATTGGCCCGGGAGGGGGGGGGGTTGGGGGCTTTCTTTTTCTCTTTAATAGTTTGTTAGGTTTGTTTTTCTTTATTCCTTTTCTGTTTAATTCAACTTAAAATATTTCTGCATTTTCTAAAAATGTGTTTACTTCACCATAATTATCTATGCAATATTTGACACAGTCCGAACATTTTTGTTTTAAAGTTTGAAAACTTTTGTTGTTTGGTTTTACTTTAAAATTTGAAATTTGAAATGGGTTTCAAACTGATGCGAGTTTATCAACAGTAACCGAGGTGACATGGCATCATTAGCGGAGGTTCACTGTAGCTTAACTACCCAGGCGTCACAATTCTCCTCCACTACAAGAAATCTCGTTCCAAGATTTAAGAGGGGAGTAAGGGGGAAAGTTTTGGTTACGATATTCTAACGGATCTTCTCGAAGAAGTTAATCCCTTTCGTTGATGTATTCAATTCTTTATTCCAATGCATCATGATGAAGTTGTTGTCCTTTCTTCGGGAACTCCATCGTACTTACGAAAGGATAAGGGGGCATTATGGAAAAACGGACCGCTACAATGTTTGCTTATCTAGTAGATTGTCAGGTCCCCGACTCAATGCCACATCGATCCAGCTTGTAACACCTCATATCACTTTGCGGCCTCACGCACGGTATACCCACGGGTGTCGCCTTACCTTTGCCCGGGACCGTTTGCGCCTTTTGGCACACGTATATGATGGTGTCGCTAGCATCCATATGATAAAGAGCCCGGGCTGACATGGCTAGTCGTAAACCCAAAGTGGCACTAACTTACAGGGACAGGCATCCATGACCCAACATCGAACGTGTCGGTCATCAGCGAGTGAATCCAGGCTGTAGCACTGGGCTAACAGGACTCCGGTGAACCGGGCTGTAGCGGGCTAGCAGGACTCCGGTATTCATCACGTGACATTTCCCCGAAGGGACAGACACAGGATCGAAGAAGGACACATGCCGGCCAACCTAAGTGTTCCGGAGCAGTAGCAAGCTACCAGGGCTCAGTGGAAGCACTAGGAGACATTTCCCGGTAAGAGAGGCTACTAAGGATAAACAACTAGATAGTCAGATCCCACACATAGCAATACACATTACACGTACGCATAACATGCAAGTATGTGCCGTACAACATGGCATCACGGCATAACTCAACAACTTATATAGATAAAGGCTCAGAAGAGCCATCACAGCATTATTACAAACAGGGGTCACATGACCCAACAGTCAGAGCAATCAAGCAACAAGCGGAAGCATTACATGTCTGAGTACAGACATCTATAAATGAAAAAGGCTGAAAGCCTGACTATCTACAACGTCCGCTCAAGATCGTAGCTGAGGTACTAGCTACTAGTCGAAGTCCACGAGAACACTAGTAAGACCGAAGTCTCCGCTGCAAAAACATAAATAAAGCAACATGAGTACAAAGGTACTCAGCAAGACTTACATGAGATCCTATCATACATGCATTTGTATCAATAGGGTAACGTGGGGTTTAGTTGCAGCAAGCCAGCTTTGACTCTGTGGCTATCCTGTTCTACGACTACCAGAAACTCTGGAGGTGAAACAACGTACACGAGTCCACTAATCACCACACAATACTCTACTATGGATTCATCCCGTTCTCCCTACGAGAAGGCCATCCATAGCACTCACACTTGTCTTGAGCATTTTAGAGTATCCACTTCAAGTTGTCTATGTACCATGTAAGCATCCAAGAAGTCCATAACCGCGGACCCGGCTATTCGAATAGATCATGTTAACCCTGCAGGGGTGTACTTCTTCACACACGCTCTCGCCACTTACCGCCATGTACACGTCATGTATCTCGGCAACCTTCAAGCAGAAGCCTGGCGAGGGTGTCGGCCATGACCTGACTAACCACACAAGACTCTAGTCCAGGTTTATCGCCTATTCGGGTTCCATCCGCAAGGAGATCCGGCCGGGGTGTCGCTTACGGCCTCAAACGATGTGTACAGGGTTCCCGAGCCCACCATCCGGGTGCCACTCGGTACACCAGGCCACGTGTGCCTAGTCTGTCCCAAGCCCACCCTGCCGGGTGCCACTTGGTAGAAAAATAGCACTACCTACAAACACCAGAAACTAGTTGCGACTCCTGGACAGAGACCAAGTTGGTTAATAAGTCGAGAGGGGTCGAGTTACCGGAACCCAATGTGTGGTAGTATCGAGTCATTGGACAACATACATAGAACTCAGTGCTTAAGGACGGTTCCAGTGAGACAACCCACCATGTACTCCTACATGGCCTCTCACCGCTACCTTTACCAAATCGTGTTCACACACACTTCATTCTCAGCATCAGAACATATCGTAACACTCCAATTCATTCCCAATGAATCAGACCTGACACAACTCTAAGCAATAGCAGGCATAGCATGGTAGGAACACAACAATGGCTTCAATCAACTCCTACACATGCTAGTGGGTTTCAACTATTTACTGTGGCAATGACAGGTCATGCAGAGGAATGGGTTCAACTACCGCAGCACAAAGTAGCAGATGAACCGTTGTTGTCCTAATGCAATAACTGAGAGCAGGAGCGAGAGAGTAGGGTTTTATCGAAATGAACAAGGGGGTTTGCTTGCCTGGTAAATCAACAGAGGAGGCACTACTTCACAGACAGGTACTCTGGAACGGACTCCGGAGCAGGACCTATCGAGAAGGAACAGTGCCGTCAATCAATACACAATCATATGCAACAATATGATGCATGAACATGGCATGTAGATGTGATGCTGTTTGAGCTAATGCAACTAGTAGTCATTTGGTTTGAAGTCCATTTGAACCAAAAGTTCAAATGCATCTCCAAATTAAGTTCCTATATATGCCATAATGTGTTTTCTCATATTCAGCATGTATAAGTTGGTTTGTCATGCATGAAACTAGTACAGATGGATAGATTACATTTTTCTGATAATTTTTCATATATAAATTATTTTAATCTGAGCTACGGTTGAATTGATATGAATTTTTGAAGTTTAAATCAATTTCTGGAATTTCCTGATTTAATTTAAATCCAGAAATCTTATTATAGCGCCAGCATGACGTCAGCACGACGTCAGCGGTCAACTGGGCTGGTCCGGGTCAAACCTGACGTGTGGGGCCCACACGTCAGTGACAGGGGGTTAAACAGGGGGTTCATTTAACTTAATTAAAAGGTTAGGGGGCACCGGGGCCCACATGTCAGCCTCAGGGGGCTAATTAACAGTGATTATTAGCACTAAGCTAACCACCTGCCGACGGGGCCCACTCGTCAGACCGGCGAGGTCGTCGGCGGCGACCTCTGGACGCGGCAGCATCCGCGAAACAGGCCATGGGGGCGGCGTCGGAGAGCACCGGGGCGTAGCCCGGGCTCTCGCGCATCTGGTGGGACAGGTGGGAGGAGCGGGGAAGGCCGGAGCTCGCCGGAGCAAAGCTCGCGGCAGCGGCCGGAGCTCGGCTTCGAGCGGGAACGGGCTGCGGGGCACGGGGAGGCCACCTGAGGGGCTCGGCGGCACCCTCGTGGCACTGGGAGCGCGATGGAAGGCTCGGTTTGGGCGGAGGCGGGCCGAGACAGCGACGGCGACATGGATGGCGGCGAGAGGCTTCGGCCGTGGTGGGGAACGGCGCTACGGCGCGGAAACGAGGGGGAGAAGAGAGGGGAACGGCGGCGGAGCTCACCGCGGACCTCCAGGGCTGCTCGTTGTGGCCGGGGACGCGTTGGAGACGGCGAATCGGAGTCGGCGGTCGACGGCGTCCGAGGAGGAAGATGATGGCGACGGGGGCTACACAGGGCGTCCGGAGGTTCGTGGCTCGACGAGGAGGTGGAGGGGGTTGTGGCGGAGCTCGGAAGCGTGTCGGGGAGGCGAGGGGAGGCCGGTGGCCACGGCAACGGCGAGCGGCAGCGGCGATGGCGCTCGGGTGTGCGAGGGGGAGAGCAGGGGGAGAGGAGGAGGGCGAGGGAGAATGCGAGGGGGGGTCGGGGTGGCTGCGTGGCGTCGTCCGGGGCATCCAGACGAGGAGGGGAGAGGCAGGCAGGCAGGCGAGCTGGTGGCGTGGCGCGGTGGCGCGCGTGCGCGCCGGGCACGCTCCCCTCCCTCTGTCGAGGACGAAGACGACAGAGGAGGAGGCGGCCTGGGCCGCCTGCTGGCTGGGCCGGCCTGCTGCTGCTGGGCCAGAGGCACCAGGTAAGAGGCCCAGGTAAGGTTTCCCTCTTTTATTTATTTTTGTTTTCTAATTTCTGACATTTGTTTTGATTTAATTAAAATATTAAATCATTTTATCACCTTATGCCAATTTTTGCAGGAGCTAGATATATTATTCCAAAGCTCCTTTATAAGTGGCATAATTTTTGGACCATATTTCATATATATAGAAATATATTTCCAATGCAAATATTTATCGAATTAATCCAAATGGCCAAAATAAATATCCATGAGCTCCTAAAAATATTGTTTTGATTTTTATCTCTGTCCAATATTTTCAGAGGGCAACATGAGCATTTTCTTGGACCCTTTTGGAGAAATATTTATTTGGGTCATTTTCAAAAATGATTCTGAGGGTTCCACCAATCCTCATTTCAAATTTAAATGAGATTTAAACATGATGCACAATTGGCTAGCTAGTCTAAGTCATACCAGACTAGGGATGTGACAACTCGCCCCCTCTTGAAAAAATCTCGTCCCGAGATTCAAGGGTTGACGGAAAGAAAGCGGGGTACTCCAGTCAAAGACGATCTTCTCGCTCCCAAGTAGCTTCTCTCTCGGAATGATGAGACCACTGAACTTTGAGAAACTTGATGTTCTGACGTCGAGTGACACGCTCTTCTTGATCAAGAATGCGAACCGGGTACTCTCGGTATGTGAGGTTATCTTGGAGATCAAGCGTTTCATGGTCCACTCCGCGGATGGGATCCGAGAAGCAACGCCTGAGTTGAGAGACGTGGAAGACATCATGAACTCGAGAAAGATGTGGGGGTAGTTCCAACTGGTAGGCAACCTCTCCTCGTTTAGCGAGAATACGAAAAGGACCAATGTAACGAGGAGCCAACTTGCCCTTGATACCGAAACGATGGGTACCCTTCAAAGGAGTAACCCGAAGGTAAGCTTGGTCGCCAATTTCATAAGTCATATCCTTATGATGACGATCGTACTGGCTCTTCTGACGAGACTGGGCTGTTTTCAAATTCTCACGGATGATGCGAACTTGCTCTTCTGCCTCCTGGATCATATCCGGTCCAAAGAATTGTCTTTCACCGGTTTCTGACCAGTTCAAAGGTGTTCGACATCTTCGTCCATAGAGAACCTCAAAAGGAGCTTTCTTGAGGCTGGATTGGTAGCTATTGTTATAAGCAAACTCGGCGAAAGGAAGACATTTCTCCCAATCCATACCGAATGAGATAACGCAAGCTCTGAGCATGTCTTCGAGAATTAGATTGACCCGTTCCACCTGACCACTCGACTGAGGGTGGAAAGCGGTACTGAAGGAAAGATGGGTTCCCATGGCAGTTTGGAAACTCTCCCAGAAATGAGAAGTGAAAAGACTGCCACGGTCTGAATTAATCTCTAGTGGAACACCATGGAGTGACACTATTCGAGAAATATATAAGTCAGCAAGCTGACTAGCAGTGATACTCTCTCGAACAGGAAGGAAGTGAGCCACTTTGGAAAGACGATCAACGACTACGAAGATAGCGTTATTCCCTCTCTTGGTCCTGGGAAAGCCGGTGATGAAGTCCATACCAACTTTATCCCATTTCCATTCAGGAATAGCTAAAGGCTGAAGGGTGCCAGCAGGCCTTTGATGCTCTGCCTTAACGCGACGACAAACGTCACATCTAGCAATGAACTCTGCGATTTCTCTCTTCATCCTAGTCCACCAGAACCTCTGGCGTAGGTCCTGATACATCTTAGTACTACCAGGATGAATCGTGAGAGGAGATTCATGCTCCTCCTTAAGAATCAATTGTCGCAGATGTTGATTCTTGGGAACCACCAAGCGATTCTCAAAGAAAACAACACCACGATCATCCATAGAGAAACATCCACCAACTCCCTTCTTAATGTTTCTCTTGATCCGAGAAATTCCTGTGTCTTGCTTTTGAGCAGCGATAATCCGATCCTCAAGATCAGGTTTCGCCACCAAGGTAGAAAGAAATCCGCGAGGAGCTATGTGAAGATTAAGCTTACAGAATTCCTCAGGGAGAAGTGGTTGGCCTTGCTGCAACATGAGATTGTTGCAATAGGATTTACGGCTTAGCGCATCAGCCATGACATTGGCTTTGCCTGGGGTGTAGGTAATCCCTAGATCATAATCTGTGATCAACTCCAACCAACGTCTTTGCCTAAGGTTCAAATCTGGTTGGGTGAAGATATACTTGAGACTCTGGTGATCGGTGTAGATCTCGCAACGTTTACCAAGAAGGTAATGTCGCCAGGTCTTGAGTGCATAGACTACGGCTGCAAGCTCTAGATCATGTGTAGGATAATTCTCCTCATGTGGATGCAACTGTCGAGATGCATAGGCAATCACATGACGATCCTGCATAAGAATGCAACCTAGTCCTTGTCGTGAGGCGTCGCAGTAGATAATAAAGTCTTTAGTGAAATCCGGTGGCACAAGTATGGGAGCAGAAGTCAGGCGTCTTTTCAGTTCCTGAAAACTGTACTCACACTGTGGGGACCACTCGAACTTTTTATCTTTCTTGAGAAGTTCCGTGAGGGGTTTGGCTACTTTGGAGAAGTTTTCAACAAAGCGGCGACAATAGCTGGCTAGCCCAAGGAAGCTCCTAACTTGTTTAACGGTCTCAGGTGGAGTCCAATCGAGAACGGCTTGAACTCTCTCGGGATTGACAGCAATGCCCTTACCAGAGATTACGTGGCCTAGGTAGGTCACTTCTGGCAACCAAAATTCACACTTGGAGAACTTGGCATAAAGGCGGTGCTCTCTGAGTTTTTCTAACACAAGTCTAAGATGTTCGGCATGCTCTTCCTCGTTCTTCGAGTAAATAAGAATATCATCGAGGTAAACCACGACGAACTTATCTAAGTACTCCATGAAGATCGAGTTCATCAAGCGGGAGAATGTGGCTGGGGTGTTGGTTAGGCCAAAGGACATGACGGTGTACTCGTACTGGCCATAACGAGTGACAAAAGCTGTCTTGGGAATGTCCCTGTTTCTGATTTTAATTTGGTGGTAGCCTAACCTTAAATCCATCTTGGAGAAGACTGAGGATCCAGCGAGCTGATCATACAGGTCGTTGATCCTGGGGAGCGGATACTTGTTCTTTATCGTGACCAAATTAACGGGACGATAATCTACAACCATCCGGTCCGTACCGTCTTTCTTCTTGACAAAGAGGACGGGGCAAGCCCAAGGAGAAGAACTAGGACGGATGAAACCCTTTTGCAAGGACTCATCAAGTTGTTTCTTAAGCTCGGCTAGTTCTAAGGGTGCCATCTTGTAGGGTCTCCTAGAGATTGGAGCAGTTCCTGGGATGAGATCTATGACGAACTCTACATCTCTGTCAGGTGGAACACCTGGCAGTTCCTCTGGAAAGACATCCGGAAAGTCACGGACTACCGGGATATCTTCAAGGTCTGGAAGAGGGCTGGCATTAAGAGAGTAGAGCTGACGCTTTGTGACTCTAGTGGAGACAGTGACTATCTTGCCAGATGGATGTGTAAGCTGAACAGATCTTGTGTAACAATCAATCTTGGCATGATGAGCTGTCATCCAGTCCATTCCCAAGATGATGTTAATATCTGAGGACTTGAGGGCTACAAGTGATGCAAGGAATACAAGTCTGTCAACAAGGATTTCGTTACCATGGCTTACACTAGAGGTTTGCCATTTGGATCCAGGAGTTTGGATGACTAGCGGAGTTGGCATTTCACAAAATGACAGGTTGTGCAAGTTAGCATAGCTTTCAGAAATGAAGGAGTGAGATGCTCCAGTATCGAATAGAACTGATGCTGGGTGACAATTGACAAGGAGTGTGCCAAGAACGACATCCGGATCATCATGAGCGTCTTTAGCTGAGACGTGATGCACATGTCCACGTTCAGTGGGGGCTGACTTGACACTGATCATCTTGCGTGATGGCTTAACGCAGCCAACAGTCTTCTCGGGCCGGGGTGGAGCATAACTAGTCTGAGAGCAGTCACGTGCATAGTGTCCTGGCTTCCCGCATGTGAAGCAAGTCCCTGAGACTGGACGTGGACCCGCACTGACAAGCGGTCTACCAGTAGGCCTGGGTGGAACATACGACTGAGCTGGGGAAGGCACCACATAGGATGGCCTCAGTGCATATCCGGAAGGAAGAGCGGAGTTTGGAACCCAAATCCGGCGTTTCTGGGAGCTAGAGCCAGAGGAAGATCCTAGATTACGGGTGTGCTTACGAGACTCCTCGTAAGTGAGTTGAGCTGTCTCTGCATTAATGGCTTTGTTCACAAGAGCTTGGAATGTATCACAATGATGCAGGTGGAGATCACGACGCAACTTGGGGTTGAGACCCTTCCGGAACCTAGCCCGCTTCTTGGCGTCCGTGGACACTTCTTCTGTAGCATAGCGAGCGAGGTTCTCAAACTCTCTACTATAAGCATCAACAGCCATCTTATTCTGGGTGAGACTACAGAACTCTTCTCTCTTGCGATCAAGGAGGGCCTGGGGAATGTGATGCTCGCGAAAAGCCTCAGTGAAATCCTTCCAGGTAGGAATCTGGCCAGCTGGAAGCAAAGTCTCATAGTTCTGCCACCAAAGACTAGCAGGACCTTCCAGGTGGTATGTGGCAAAGGTGACCTTGTCATCTTCAGCTACGTTCGCAGAATGCAGCTTATGAGTGATGCTACAGAGCCAATCATCTGCATCGAGTGGCTCGATGGCATGATGAAAGGTAGGTGGGTGCAAACGAATGAAGTCATGAATGGTAGCAAACCCTTTGAACTGATGTGCGGTGTTCTCCTCGATACGTGCCAACAAACGGTTAGACTCACGCTTGTTCCTCTCCATCTCTAACATGAACTCTGTCAATGAGGGCTGGTCAGGAGGATCCTCATCCCTAGCATCTCCATGATTCTGGCTACGAACAACGGAACTTCGCTTAGCTGATGACGTCCTGAGAAACGAACCAAGGACGGAGTCAGCATCAACTATGGACTGTAGAATGTAGGACAAGGAATTAGTATCTCTCGAACTCCTAGGGAAATTCCGGCAGCATAATGGCAGTAAAATGCTCAGAATGAGACATCCTACTAAAAATGGGGTGGTAACATACTCATCATCTTCACTCAAGGTTCGGAGGTAGTACTAAACAGACTACACCGGAAATACTCAAAACTGGGGTATGTCTCTGATCAACCACTCCTATGGGACTACGGAGTAGTAACACGTGATCCTGATAGACGGAAGAGAAAGCCTAGTTCCTTAACCCCGTAGGAAAGATAGGACGACTCAGATCAGAAGGCCATGAGATAAAGGAGTAAAAAGAGCCTTACGTTCCAACCCACAATCAATTCCCTTACATAACTAAAGAATTTCTAGACTCAACTTCGACCGGTTTGGCTTGGTAATCCTACAGGCAGTCAGGCTCTGATACCAGCGCTGTCAGGACCCCGACTCAATGCCACATCGATCCAGCTTGTAACACCTCATATCACTTTGCGGCCTCACGCACGGTATACCCACGGGTGTCGCCTTACCTTTGCCCGGGACCGTTTGCGCCTTTTGGCACACGTATATGATGGTGTCGCTAGCATCCATATGATAAAGAGCCCGGGCTGACATGGCTAGTCGTAAACCCAAAGTGGCACTAACTTACAGGGACAGGCATCCATGACCCAGCATCGAACGTGTCGGTCATCAGCGAGTGAATCCAGGCTGTAGCACTGGGCTAACAGGACTCCGATGAACCGGGCTGTAGCGGGCTAGCAGGACTCTGGTATTCATCGCGTGACATTTCCCCGAAGGGACAGACACAGGATCGAAGAAGGACACATGCCGGCCAACCTAAGTGTTCCGGAGCAGTAGCAAGCTACCAGGGCTCAGTGGAAGCACTAGGAGACATTTCCCGGTAAGAGAGGCTACTAAGGATAAACAACTAGATAGTCAGATCCCACACATAGCAATACACATTACACGTACGCATAACATGCAAGTATGTGCCGTACAACATGGCATCACAGCATAACTCAACAACTTATATAGATAAAGGCTCAGAAGAGCCATCACAGCATTATTACAAACAGGGGTCACATGACCCAACAGTCAGAGCAATCAAGCAACAAGCGGAAGCATTACATGTCTGAGTACAGACATCTATAAATGAAAAAGGCTGAAAGCCTGACTATCTACAACGTCCGCTCAAGATCGTAGCTGAGGTACTAGCTACTAGTCGAAGTCCACGAGAACACTAGTAAGACCGAAGTCTCCGCTGCAAAAACATAAATAAAGCAACATGAGTACAAAGGTACTCAGCAAGACTTACATCGGATCCTATCATACATGCATTTGTATCAATAGGGTAACGTGGGGTTTAGTTGCAGCAAGCCAGCTTTGACTCTGTGGCTATCCTGTTCTACGACTACCAGAAACTCTGGAGGTGAAACAACGTACACGAGTCCACTAATCACCACACAATACTCTACTATGGATTCATCCCGTTCTCCCTACGAGAAGGCCATCCATAGCACTCACACTTGTCTTGAGCATTTTAGAGTATCCACTTCAAGTTGTCTATGTACCATGTAAGCATCCAAGAAGTCCATAACCGCGGACCCGGCTATTCGAATAGATCATGTTAACCCTGCAGGGGTGTACTTCTTCACACACGCTCTCGCCACTTACCGCCATGTACACGTCATGTATCTCGGCAACCTTCAAGCGGAAGCCTGGCGAGGGTGTCGGCCACGACCTGACTAACCACACAAGACTCTAGTCCAGGTTTATCGCCTATTCGGGTTCCATCCGCAAGGAGATCCGGCCGGGGTGTCTCTTACGGCCCCAAACGATGTGTACAGGGTTCCCGAGCCCACCATCCGGGTGCCACTCGGTACACCAGGCCACGTGTGCCTAGTCTGTCCCAAGCCCACCCTGCCGGGTGCCACTTGGTAGAAAAATAGCACTACCTACAAACACCAGAAACTAGTTGCGACTCCTGGACAGAGACCAAGTTGGTTAATAAGTCGAGAGGGGTCGAGTTACCGGAACCCAATGTGTGGTAGTATCGAGTCATTGGACAACATACATAGAACTCAGTGCTTAAGGACGGTTCCAATGAGACAACCCACCATGTACTCCTACATGGCCTCTCACCGCTACCTTTACCAAATCGTGTTCACACACACTTCATTCTCAGCATCAGAACATATCGTAACACTCCAATTCATTACCAATGAATCAGACCTGACACAACTCTAAGCAATAGCAGGCATAGCATGGTAGGAACACAACAATGGCTTCAATCAACTCCTACACATGCTAGTGGGTTTCAAATATTTACTGTGGCAATGACAGGTCATGCAGAGGAATGGGTTCAACTACCGCAGCACAAAGTAGCAGATGAACCGTTGTTGTCCTAATGCAATAACTGAGAGCAGGAGCGAGAGAGTAGGGTTTTATCGAAATGAACAAGGGGGTTTGCTTGCCTGGTAAATCAACAGAGGAGGCACTGCTTCACAGACAGGTACTCTGGAACGGACTCCGGAGCAGGACCTATCGAGAAGGAACAGTGTCGGCAATCAATACACAATCATATGCAACAATATGATGCATGAACATGGCATGTAGATGTGATGCTGTTTGAGCTAATGCAACTAGTAGTCATTTGGTTTAAAGTCCATTTGAACCAAAAGTTCAAATGCATCTCCAAATTAAGTTCCTATATATGCCATAATGTGTTTTCTCATATTCAGCATGTATAAGTTGGTTTGTCATGCATGAAACTAGTACAGATGGATAGATTACATTTTTCTGATAATTTTTCATATATAAATTATTTTAATCTGAGCTACGGTTGAATTGATATGAATTTTTGAAGTTTAAATCAATTTCTGGAATTTCCTGATTTAATTTAAATCCAGAAATCATATTATAGCGCCAGCATGACGTCAGTCAACTGGGCTGGTCCGGGTCAAACCTGACGTGTGGGGCCCACACGTCAGTGACAGGGGGTTAAACAGGGGGTTAATTTAACTTAATTAAAAGGTTAGGGGGCACCGGGGCCCACATGTCAGCCTCAGGGGGCTAATTAACAGTGATTAGCACTAAGCTAACCACCTGCCGATGGGGCCCACTCGTCAGACCGGCGAGGTCGTCGGCGGCGACCTCTGGACGCGGCGGCGTCCGCGAAACAGGCCACGGGGGCGGCGTCGGAGAGCACCGGGGCGTAGCCCGGGCTCTCGCGCATCTGGTGGGACAGGTGGGAGGAGCGGGGAAGGCCGGAGCTCGCCGGAGCAAAGCTCGCGGCGGCGGCCGGAGCTCGGCTTCGAGCGGGAACGGGCTGCGGGGCACGGGGAGGCCACCTGAGGGGCTCGGCGGCACCCTCATGGCACTGGGAGCGCGATGGAAGGCTCGGTTTGGGCGGAGGCGGGCCGAGACGGCGACGGCGACATGGACGGCGGCGAGAGGCTTCGGCCGTGGTGGGGAACGGCTCTACGGCGCGGAAACGAGGGGGAGAAGAGAGGGGAACGGCGGCGGAGCTCACCACGGACCTCCAGGGCTGCTCGTTGTGGCCGGGGACGCGTTGGAGACGGCGAATCGGAGTCGGCGGTCGACGGCGTCCGAGGAGGAAGACGATGGCGACGGCGGCTACACAGGGCGTCCGGAGGTTCGTGGCTCGACGAGGAGGTGGAGGGGGTTGTGGCAGTGCTCGGAAGCGTGTCGGGGAGGCGAGGGGAGGCCGGTGGCCACGGCAGCGGCGAGCGGCGGCGGCGATGGCGCTCGGGTGTGCGAGGGGCAGAGCAGGGGGAGAGGAGGAGGGCGAGGGAGAATGCGAGGGGGGTCGGGGTGGTTGCGTGGCATCGTCCGGGGCATTCAGACGAGGAGGGGAGAGGCAGGCAGGCAGGCGAGTTGGTGGCGTGGCGCGGTGGCGCGCGCGCGCGCCGGGCACGCTCCCCTCCCTCTGTCGAGGACGAAGACGACAGAGGAGGAGGCGGCCTGGGCCGCCTGCTGGCTGGGCCGGCCTGCTGCTGCTGGGCCAGAGGCGCCAGGTAAGAGGCCCAGGTAAGGTTTCCCTCTTTTATTTATTTTTGTTTTCTAATTTCTGACATTTGTTTTGATTTAATTAAAATATTAAATCATTTTATCACCTTATGCCAATTTTTGCAGGAGCTAGATATATTATTCCAGAGCTCCTTTATAAGTGGCATAATTTTTGGACCATATTTCATATATATAGAAATATATTTCCAATGCAAATATTTATCGAATTAATCCAAATGGCCAAAATAAATATCCATGAGCTCCTAAAAATATTGTTTTGATTTTTATCTCTGTCCAATATTTTCAGAGGGCAACATGAGCATTTTCTTGGACCCTTTTGGAGAAATTTTTATTTGGGTCATTTTCAAAAATGATTCTGAGGGTTCCACCAATCCTCATTTCAAATTTAAATGAGATTTAAACATGATGCACAATTGGCTAGCTAGTCTAAGTCATACCAGACTAGGGATGTGACATAGATAACATCGGGGAAGGTGGTAGAAGTAACCCTTGAATTGAAACTTAAAAAATTATTGAGAGCAAAGTGAGTAGATATTATGGGAAGTTTCAAGTGGGCAGGCAATCGATCGATGCCTGAAACAGGGCATGAAAGGGGTTCAATGCAATGAGAATAAGTATTGTGTTTAATACCAGAATTGATGATCTCTTGGAAGATGGCTCATGAGTTACATACGAGGCCATGCGCGAGGAACAACCTTGGGAACAAGGGGGTACAAGAGAGTCAGGTTTTGATCCTGTGGAACTGTGGGTTATGGGCCCACCATGTGGGTTAAAATTAGGAGCAGTGACATCTTGCACGGTCATGATAGCAAGGCATGTCAGAGAGTAGCATGTCAGTTATGTCGGCAACAATGTCGGTACCAAGGGCGAGGGACAAAAAGAACCATTTTCCTGCTCGTTGAACAAGGCGGACCAATAGGCAAAGTTCTTGTCAATTGGTGGTTACCGGAATGTCATCAACAATAATAACATGTTCTTACTGATAGAGTTGTACACCGAGGTGCTTACAAAAGCAGTGACTTATTACTGCTTAGATCATATAAACCTCAAGAAGGTTAAACAAAACAATGGAAAGGAAAATGTGTTTATCAAAAAAACAGAACAACAGAAAGGAAAAATGTATTTAAACACATAATTTAGGGGTATATCCTTCCCAAGGACAAGCAGAGCATGATATCCATGACATGATATAATTGTAGAAAACCCTTCATGAAAGGGGAGAGAAATTCCATGACATTACCCATACAACGGTGTTTGGATAATTGATAAAGAAAATCTAGTATCGCGCTTTCAATGCTCTTGTAGATGCATGGAGTACCACAGACATGCTTCGAGATACCATTGACATGTTCTT
This sequence comes from Triticum aestivum, assembly GCF_018294505.1. NCBI lineage: Eukaryota > Viridiplantae > Streptophyta > Magnoliopsida > Poales > Poaceae > Triticum > Triticum aestivum. The sequence continues at coordinate 323,934,704 of NC_057795.1, forward strand.
CAAGCAAAGGTCGGACCTTGGATACTCATGGGATTCATCAGGAACAACTTATAGACTAAGTCTTATAATTTCCTCATGAAAGAATGGGTAACATTGCTAAAGAGGATACTATAACAATAGGTCCTCCGGCCAGGTGTGCTAGGCATGACATCACCTTACCGAGTCATCTAAAGACCAATGTTATAACTCTTGGAAATATGTTCCAACCAGCATATCTGATCGAGGTTCAGATCTGATTGGTGTCAGGATACCTCAGACTTAGGATGCCTGAGAAGAAAAGGTGCAACACAAATTTGACGAGATGACAATGTAAGATTCTCGGGAAATGAACTATGGGAGCGGGTTCCTGAAGCAATAGTTCATCACTAAACCAAGGAGGGGGTGAGGAGGTGGCTGATGGGCTCAGCGACAATTCATCAAGAATTCCAAATAGATGGATTTCCACAATAATGTGAACAAGAAGATGACACTTGTCAATTCAAATGATATAATGGTGTATGCTCAAGGAAAACATACACCATCAATCACTAGTTGAAAGGTGTGCCCGAAATATGACCTTAGGCAGCAAGATCAATGTTAGAGTGATGATTCAATAACCAACAATCTAAGAACGAACTGTCGATCATTAACTTCAAAGCAATAGGGTTGCTAGAAGTACAGAACTCAAGCAACATCGTTAGCATATTGGTATCCGGGTTAAAAACAACACGGGGACCAAGGAAGAATCGTGATGGTGAGAAGTATCATCATACCAAGAATTTCTAAGAGGTGGAGCAGTCCTCACAACATCCTTGACATAAAAGATGGTAATACTCCAAGGTAAAGAAGAACAAATGCTGGATAGCAAGGAACTCAAAGGTATAACACAAAACACGAACAAGTTTGTGTTGGAGGGAAGGCAATAGAGTGGTCGATGATAACACTAATCATCAAGGGCAAGGATGGTCTTTCTCATCATGAATTCAATTGATATCCTGGAAGAGCTCAGAATGATGATGATGATCATGACACATATGTCGAGAGATTTCATGAAGATGTAATCAATCGGCGATGACATCAAGTCAAAGGAATGATGAAGCAAAAGGTTATTGGAACCATGGGTACGACACAAACTCGAAATCAAGTTTGTTGTTCAAGGAGAAATGATATGACGAGGAAGATCGATGTAAGACTAGCTCACCGTCGAAATTTGTGCTCCGGGAAGAAGGATCAGGTAGCACAGTTAAAATTAGCAAAATAATGAAGTAGCCTATCAGGCTAGGAATGACGCGATAGAGTATTAAACTTCTCAACAAGGTACTGGGAGTACTGCATCACAATGTTGATTCGACTCACAAATTGCTATTCTCGGTTGACGACAACCCAGAACCCGTGGAGTTACTATGATGGGGAAAGTACTACTTCATCACGAATTCATAAGATGTAGTGCAATGGTATGATATCATCGAGATACCAGGGGTAATACTCGAAGGTAGATCATAATAGAGGTTGGGCAGGCGTATTGATCTGTAGCAGACAAGTTCTTTAACTTGTCCGAGAAATGGGATCAAAGAAGAAGAATCATGGTCGGAACCACAATTCCAAAGGATCAATTTACAGATACCAGATGGTATTTATCAAGGAAATAGTTATTATTATAAGAAGCTTCCATGATAAGATATACATTGTGTCCATGGGCATGAACACAAGGTTCAAGGTCGACTCCCACTTCTCCAAAGCACAACCTTACATTAACTTCTCGTTTTGATAAAGGCATTAGTGTTGAAAGTTTTACCTGGTGAAATACCAGATGAGTATGACTCGTGAAAACTTCCGAGTTCACACATATTAAGGAAGGCATAGGTTCAACCCGTCAGGGTATCATGGAAACATATACCACAAGCTTCAGTAGTAAATACCACCAGCTCAAAAACAGAGCATGGTTGAGAAAACAGAGGATACAATTTACCCAAGGCCTTATATAACCGTGAAAAGGCTCACAAGGTTATTTGAATATGAAGGACACTATCAGATAAAATCCAACAATGGATCGGGCGATCCACAACGGAGCTGATGTGAGTATCGGTACTCACTCAGAGGAATAAAGAATGCAGAGGCATCAGATTCAAGAATCACCTGATTAGTCTGATGCTTAAACAGAAAGAAATTATGGTATCCAAAACGAAGGATCAGAAGCAGACGCTCTGATCAAGGATGGATAAGTTTAAAACACTTAGTTGGGCAATCAATAAAGGTTTGAATTGCCGAGAACCAACTCATGTCCGGAATGATGCCTGAGCCGGAAAGATAATCTTAAAAAGGATAACCTGATGACTGCGTGCATACGCACACATTGAATCAATAGGCTCAAAATGACTAAGACAAGGGATGTTAACAAGGACTACTAGTCATATGGAATTAACCATAATGCAAGCAGGCAAGAGTTTCAAGAGTAACAGGTTGCAGAGGATTTTCGAAAGATCGAAAAGTATTCCGAAGAATTATGTGAGACACCTGAACAATTGAGAAGAAGGGATCCTCGATAAATGTGAGGAAAAACCCATAAGGTTTTGCATGCAAAATAAAACTGCAAGACAGTAAACTCAAAGGATTCTCAGGACAACGACAAATATTTCGAGGCATCTTGTAACAACAAGAGCGACAAGGAATGATCAAGAGAATGACAAGTGCATACATATATCCATAGGGATATATCGGTGACAGTGGATTGCAAAGGCGATGAGCACAAGGGTCTCGAGAAAATATCGAGGGATATCCTCAGAATCTTCTGACGAAGCAGGCGATCTTCCGGAATGAGGGCTCTCCGGGAGAAATAGTTTCAAGAACCTAGAGTTAGAGTTAGAAAAAATCATTTAACCCAAATAGAAGAGAGATCAGAGTCCCAGAGTATAGACGAGGAGTAAAAGATCCTAATACCACCCAATGGCGACGTGGGCCCATAAGCCGCACAGCCAAGTTAGTAAAAACTTTTTCAATTACTAGACTCAACTTCGGCCAAGGAGTTTGGAAGGGGGATTCCTACAGGCAGTCGGCTCTGATACCAACTTGTGACACCCCCGATTCAATCGTACACAAATCATGCACGCAAACGTGTACGATCAAGATCAGGGACTCACGGGAAGATATCACAACACAACTCTAAAAACATAAATAAGTCATGCAATCATCATATTACAAGCCAGGGGCCTCAAGGGCTCGAATACAAGTGCTCGATCATAGACGACTCAGCGAAAGCAACAATATCTGAGTACAGACATAAGTTAAACAAGTTTGCCTTAAGAAGGCTAGCACAAACTAGGATACAGATCGAAAGAGGCGAAGGACTCCTGCCTGGGATCCTCCTAACTACTCCTGGTCGTCGTCAGCAGACTACACGTAGTAGTAGGCACCTCCAGTGTAGTAGTCGTCGTCGACGGTGGCGTCTGGCTCCTAGGCTCCAACATCTGGTTGTGACAACCAGGTAGAAGGGAAAGGGGGAAAAGAGGGAGAAAAGCAACCGTAAGTACTCATCCAAAGTACTCGCAAGCAATGATCTACACTACATATGCATGGGTATCTGTGTAAAGGGGCAATATCGGTGGACTGAAGTGCAGAATGCCAGAATAAGAGGGGGATAGCTAATCCTGTTGAAGACTACGCTTCTGGCAGCCTCCGTCTTGCAGCATGTAGAAGAGAGTAGATTGAAGTCCTCCAAGTAGCATCGCATAGCATAATCCTACCCGGCGATCCTCCCCTCGTTGCCCTGTGGAAAAGCGATCACCGGGTTGTCTGTGGAACTTGTCTGGGTGTGTTTTATTAAGTATCCGGTTCTAGTTGTCATAAGGTCAAGGTACAACTCCAGGTCGTCCTTTTACCGAGGGACACGACTATTCGAATAGATAAACTTCCCTGCTGGGGTGCACCACATAACCCAACACGCTCGATCCCATTTGGCCGAACACACTTTCCTGGGTCATGCCCGGCCTCGGAAGATCAACACGTCGCAGTACCTAGGCACAACAGAGAGGTCAGCACGCCGGTCTAAATCCTATGGCGCAGGGGTCTGGGCCCATCGCCCATTGCACACCTGCACGTTGCGAGGGCGGCCGGAAGCAGAACTAGCCCCCTTAATACAAGAGCAGGCTTACGTTCCAATCCAGCGCACACCGCTCAGTCGCTGACGTCACGAAGGCTTCGGCTGATACCACGACGTCGAGTGCCCATATCTTTCCCGCGTAGTTGGTTAGTGCGTATAGGCCAGTGGCCAGACTCAGATCAAATACCAAGATCTCGTTAAGCGTGTTATTTTGAAGTAACCGCGGACGCCGACCAGGGCCAGGCCCACCTCTCTCCTAGGTGGTCTCAACCATCCCTGTCGCTCCACCACATAGTAACAGCCGGGGGCCGTCGGGAACCCAGGCCCACCTCTACCGGGATGGAGCCACTTGTCCTTCCAGCCCCCACATCGGAATCACTTGCGGGTACTCAACGAGTCGACCCGACTTTAGTCACCACCTGAATAGTATATGTATGTATGGTATATACCCGTGATCACCTCCCGAGTGATCACGGCCCGATAGTATAGCATGGCAGACTGACAAGAATGTAGGGCCACTAATGGTAAACTAGCATCCTATACTAAGCATTTAGGATTGCAGGTAAGGTATCAACAGATGTAGCAACAAGGATAGGCTATGCAATAGAATAGGAGTAACCGAAAGGTAACATGCTACACTACTCTAATGCAAGTAGTATAGAGAAGAATAGGCGATATCTGGTGATCAAGGGGGGGGGGCTTGCCTGGTTGCTCTGGCAAGGAGGGGTCGTCAACTCTGTAGGCGAACTGGGCAGCAGCAGCGTCGGTCTCGTAGTCCACCGGAGAGAAGAGGGGGAAGAAACAGCAAATACAATGCAAACATAAGCATGACGATGCATGACATGACAATGAGCGGTGTTAGGTGTGCCCAATCGTGGTAGTAGGTGATACCGACGAAGGGGGGAAACATCCGGGAAAGTATTCCCGGTGTTTCACATTTTCGGACAGATGAACCGGAGGGGGAAAGTTGCGTGTTTGCTATGCTAGGGATGTGTTGCGGATGAACGGGCTGCGTATCCGGATTCGTCTCGTTGTTCTGAGCAACTTTCATGTAGAAAGTATTTTCATCCGAGTTACGGATTATTTTATATGATTTTCTAAAGTTTTAATCATTTTCTGATTTTAATTATTTATTTAAATCCAACATTATCCAGAATAGTGCCTGCTAACGTCAGCATGGCGCAATGCTGAGGTCATCAGTCAACAGTGAGGTTGACTAAGTCAAATCTGACCTGTGGGTCTAGTGGGACCCACCTGTCATTGAGTCGGAGTTGAAATAGGATTTGTTTTAAACTAATTATGATTAGTTAAGTGTAGGGCCCTTTGGACAGTGACAAATTAGTCTATATTAATTAAATTAACCCATGTAATTAGTTTATAGGGTGGGGGCCACTGGTCAGCTACTGGGACCGGCCCAGTCAGCAAGTTGACCATGGTCAACTGGGCCAGCCGGGCCCCTGGGGCCACCAGGCAGTGACCCTGATGGACCCCAGCGGCAGGCCACGTCGGCGGGCGGCGGAGGTTCACCGTCGGCGAACGAAAACACGGCGGAGGGGCGCGGACCTCGCCGGAATCGCGCCACGGTGCATGTAAGGGGGCGCGGGTGGGCTCTTTCGAACGCCCGCGTCGTGGCGCATTGAATGGAGGCGGGGGCTTGGCCGGAGTGGGGGCGCAGCGTCACCGGTGACGAGCGCGGCGGACGCTGGCGTTCGGCCGCGAGAGGGAACGGCGGTGCAGCGTGTTGGCAAGCACTCAAAATGGCCAGGAGGCCTCTACTTGCGCGTGCGAGCACAATGGCCTTGAGCCCGGGACCAAATGGTCACCGGACGGCTACTGGCGAGGAGCGCGTGAGGCGATGCGCTCGGGCAAGTTGGGGGCGACGCGTCCAACTAGCGAACGACGTCGAGAGAGAGAGAGGGAAGTGAGTGAGGGCTCACCGAGCGGCACACACGGTGGCCCTTGTCGGCTTAGTAGCTGCAGAGGGCGTCGCCGGAGTTGGGGATGAGCGGCGGCAAGGCGGAGGAAGAAGACGACCTCGTCCACAATGCTGCAACGATGTGGAGCTCGAATCAATGGTCGGGGACGACGAGGTGGGCGACGAGGGAGACCGGTGACACGTTGGCGCGGTGCGGGGAGGACGGCGGCCATGGCTACATGACGGCCACGGCCATGGGAGCACTCGGACAGGGGTAGATCTGAGGAGCGAGCGGGGTGGGGGGGGGGCGGAGATCTGGGAGGTGAGTGGGAGAGGGAACCGAGGAGGCGGGGGCATGGCGGCCTTATCCCGTCGGCAGGGACAGCGAGGTGGTGCGATGGGGACGCGCCATGTTCATGGCACGGTCGGAGGAACAGTGCGCCGGGAAGGAGGCGACGAGGGGGAACGGGGGTGTGGGCTGGCCCGGATGGGCCGGTTGGGCTGGCCGGCTGGCGGCTAGCTGGGCCAATTGGCCCGGGGGGGGGGTTGGGGGGCTTTCTTTTTCTCTTTAGTAGTTTGTTAGGTTTGTTTTTCTTTATTCCTTTTCTTTTATTTATTTCCTTTTCTGTTTAATTCAACTTAAAATATTTCTGCATTTTCTAAAAATGTGTTTACTTCACCATAATTATCTATGCAATATTTGACACAGTCCGAACATTTTTGTTTTAAAGTTTGAAAACTTTTGTTGTTTGGTTTTACTTTAAAATTTGAAATTTGAACTGGGTTTCGAACTGACGCGAGTTTATCAACAGTAACCGAGGTGACGTGGCATCATTAGCGGAGGTTCATTGTAGCTTAACTACCCGGGCATCACAATGAGGATCCATATCAATAGATTTTTAGCAAGCAAAGATGCAAGCACATAGAAGGCACATGGCAACACAAGCAAACAAAAAAGACGAACGGAAGAGGGGCGAAGAAAAGGCAAATGTTTTTGAAAAGCGTTTTAGAAGTGGGGGAGAGGAAAACGAGAGGCGAATGGAAAATAATGTAATGCGAGGGAGAAGAGTTTATGATGGGTACTTAGTATGTCTTGACTTGGCGTAGATCTCCCCGGCAACGGTGCCAAAAATCCTTCTTGCTACCTCTTGAGCATGCGTTGGTTTTCCCTTGAAGAGGAAAGGATGATGCAACAAAGTAGCATAAGTATTTCCCTCCGTTTTTGAGAACCAAGGTATCAATCCAGTAGGAGATTACATGCAAGTCACCTAGTACCTGCACAAACAATCAAGAACCTTGCAAGCAGTGCGATAAAGGGGTTGTCAATCCCTTCACGGTCACTCGCAAAAGTGAGATCTAATAAAGAGAGTAAAGTAAATATTTTTGGTATTTTTGTTGTACAGATTGGAAAATAAAGATTGCAAAATGAACGGTGACAGAAATTGGCAAGTTGACGGGAAACTAATATGATGTAAAATAGACTCGGGGGCCATAGGTTTCACTAGTGGCTTCTCTCAAGATAGCATATATTATGGTGGGTGAACAAATTACTGCCGAGCAATCGATAGAAAAGCGCATAGTTATGAGAATATCTAGGCATGATCATGAATATAGGCATCACTTCCGTGTCAAGTAGACCGAAATGATTCTGCATCTACTACTATTACTCCCCATATCGACCGCTATCCAACATGCATCTAGAGTATTAAGTTCATAAGAACAAAGTAACGCATTAAGCAAGATGACATGATGTAGAGGGATAAACTCAAGCAATATGATATAAAACCCATCTTTTTATCCTCGATGGCAATGATACAATACGTGCCTTGCTGCCCCTACTGTCACTGGGAAAGGACACCGCAAGATTGAACCCAAAGCTAAGCACTTCTCCCATTGCAATAAAGCTCAATATAGTACGACAAACTAAACCGATAATTCGAAGAGACTTGCAAAGATATCAAATAATGCATATAAGAATTCAGAGAAGAACCAAATATTATTCATAGATAAGCTTGATCATAAATCCACAATTCATCGGATCTCGGCAAACACACCGCAAAAAGTATTACATCAAATAGATCTCCAAGAACATCGAGCAGAACTTTGTATTGAGAACCAAAGAGAGAGAAGAAGCCATCTAGCTAATAACTATGGACCCGAAGGTCTGTGGTAAACTACTCACACATCATCAGAGAGGCTATGGTGTTGATGTAGAAGCCCTCCGTGATCGATTCCCCCTTAGATAGATCACCGGGAAAGGCCCCAAGATGGGATCTCATGGGTACAGAAGGTTGCGGCGATGGAAAAGTGGTTTCGTGGCTCCCCCTGATGTTTTTAGGGTATAAGAGTATATATAGGTGAAAGAAGTACGTTGGTGGAGCTACGAGGGGCCCACGAGGGTGGGGGCGCGCCTACCCCCCTGGGCACGCCCTCCTGCCTCGTGGCCGCCTTGTTGCGTCTCCAACTTCATCTCCAAGTCTTCAGGTTTGCTTTCGGTCCAAGAAAGATCATCACAAAGGTTTCATTCCGTTTGGATTCCGTTTGATATTCCTTTTCTGCGAAACACTGAAATAGGCAAAAAAAATATAAACTGGCACTGGGCCTTCGGTTAATAGGTTAGTCCCAAAAATAATACAAAAGATCATATTAAAGCCCATTAAACATCCAAAACAGATAACATAATAGCATGGAACAATCAAAAAGTATAGATACATTGGAGATGTAGCATGCATCAACCCCCATGCATAGATTACCCCAATGTCACATCGGGAATCCGCGAGTTGAGTGCCAAAACGTATATCAAGTGAATCAATATGATACCCCATTGTCATCACGAGTATTCAATTGTAAGACATATATCAAGTGTTCTCAAATCCATAAAAGTATTCAATCCGATAAAACGAAATCTCAAAGGGAAAACTCAATTCATCACAAGATAGAGAGGGGAAAATACCATATGATCCGACTATATTAACAAAGCCTGCGATACATCAAGATCGTGACATCTCAAGAACACAAGAGAGAGAGATTAAACACATAGCTACTGGTACAAACCCTCAGCTCCGAGGGTGGACTATTCCCTCCTCATTGTGGTGGCCGCTGGGATGATGAAGATGGCCACCGGACGGAGATGATTCCCCCCTTCGGCAGGGTGCCAAAAAGGGTCTAGATTGGTTTTCAGTGGCTACAAAGCCTTGCGACGGTGGAACTTCTGATCTAGGTTAACCCCGAAGGGTTTCTGAATATTTGGGAATTTATAGTGCAAAGAGTGGGTGTAGGAGGCCACCGATGTGGGCACAACCCACCTAGGCGCGCCAGGGCCCCCTGGCACGCCCTAGTGGGTTCTGCCCCCCTCGGGGCACCCTCCAGGTGCTGCTCTGGCCCATCTTGGGTGTTCTGGTCCATAAAAAATCTCCAAAAAGTTTCGCGGTGTTTGGACTCCGTTTGATATTGATTTTTTGCGATGTAAAAAACATGCAAAAAACAGCAACCGGCACTTGGCACTATGTCAATAGGTTAGTCCCAAAAGATGGTATAAAATGAGTATAAAATGATTACAAAACATTCAAGAATGGTAGTATAACAACATGGAACAATAAAAAACTATAGATACGTTGGAGACGTATCAGCATCCCCAAGCTTAATTCCTGCTCGTCCTCGAGTAGGTAAATGATAAAAATAGAATTTTTGATGTGGAATGCTGCCTAACATGTCATATCATATATTTTTTTATTTATACCATGGCCATTTGGACTTTTATATTGTTCACATCAATATTCTAGTTTTGACATGATAATTTAGATACTCAAGCTTATCAACAAGCAACCATGTCTTTCAAAATATCAACACTAAAATAAGCTATACCTAGCCCATCATGCTCAATCATTGATCCATTCATGAAACACACTCGCATATTAGCTACACCCAATGCTCAAGTATGATCATAGTGCCCCCTAGTTGGTGCTTTTATAAGAGAAGATGGAGACTCAAATTAAAAACAAACATTTCATAAAGTAAAAGAAAGGCCCTTCGCATAGGGAAGTAGGGATTTGTAGAGGCGCCAGAGCTGAAAGCAAAAATTTAGAGATAAAAACATTTTGAGAGGCATACTTTTCCCACAAACGAAAACGACTTAGAGCTCCCAACACTTTCCATGCTAGATATATCATAGGCGGTTCCCAAATAGAAAATAAAGTTTATTCCTTTTTCCACCATACTTTCACTTTCCGTGTCTAACCATATCCACGGGTTTCCTCCATACCAACAATTTCCAAGGAATTTATTATTTGATAACATAAAGTAAATTCATTTTTCATTTCAGGACTAGGCATTCCTAATACCTTTGCCTTACTCTCGTGCAATGACAAGTGAATAAACACTCATCATGAGAATAACACATCTAGAATGGAAAATATTAGCCACCCCTCACCGCCTCGCGAGCGGTATGAGCAAACAAAAGAGAAAATTATTTTGAAAATTAGAGATGGCACATACAAAGTTGCTTAGAACGAGAAAAGAATACCACATATAGGTAGGTATAGTGGACTCATGTGGCAAAACTGGTTTAAAGGATTTTGGATGCACAAGTAGTGATCATACTTAGTGCAAAATGAAGGCTAGCAAAAGATTGAGAAGCGACCAACCAAGAAATAAATAATCTAATAAGCGAGCATTGAGCATAATTAACACCGAATAATGCACCACAAGTAGGATGTAATTTCATTGCACAACTATTGACTTTCATGCTTGCATAGGGAATGACAAACCTTAACACCAATATTCTTACTAAAGCATAATTAATCATCAACATGACTCACATATCACATCATCATATCTTAAAACTATTACAAGGAATCAAGTTTATTTTGTCCAATGATCTTCATGAAAGTTTTTATTATATCCTTCTTGGATATCTATCACTTTGGAACTATTTTTCATGTGTTGCTTTTGATAAGCTCAAGCAAATATAAGTGAAGATCATGAGCATAATATTTATTTCTCTCAAATTAATTTGAGTGGAGCAAGAGAGAATTTCTTCCAAAATACCAAAGCACACCATGCTCAAAAATATATAAGTGAAGCACTAGAGCAATTCCACAGAAAAGAGCTTCGTTGACGAGATGTGCGTGCCGCTTACCTAGCCTCCCTGGCAACTATTTGAGGACTCTGTTTTATTTAAAAACTTTCAGATCTAAGTATTTTATTAAAACAGCAAGCAAAAACAAAATAAAATGACATTCTAAGAATAGCACACATCATGTGAAGAAGCAAAAACTTAGGCTCAACCGATACTAACCGATAATTGTTGAATAAGAAAGGTGGGATGCCTCCCGGGGCATCCCCAAGCTTAGATGCTTGAGACTTCTTGAAATATTATCTTGGGGTCCCTTGGGAATCCCCAAGCTTGAGATTTTGTGTCTCCTTAATTCTTCTCATATCACAGTTTTCCTAAATCTCAAAAGCTTCATCCACACAAAACTCAACAAGAACTCGTGAGGTAAGTTAGTAAACCAATGCAAAAACCTTATCATTATCTACTGTAGCAAATTACTAAAATTACTATTCAACATTGCATACTAAATTCCTCTGCATATTTAACACTCCTATCCTCAAATAGAATCATTAAACAAGCAAACATATGCAAACAATGCAAACATAACAGCAGTCTGCCAAAACAGTACAGTCTGTAAAGAATGCAAGAGTATCAATACTTATTCAACTACAAAAATTATGAAAAAATACCACACTTTAGAAAAACATTTAGAGAATATTTTTCAAAAAGTTTCAACATTTTATCACATTCTGACTTCTCTAGGGAATTTTTGCAACATCGATAAACTTTCTGTTTTGAAACAGCAACATGTAGACTTGCAAAATAAGCATGGCAAAGGCTATATTTGATATTTTTATTGAAAATAAAGATGAAAACATTATTATAAATAACAACAAGAAAATACTAACAAGATAAAATGATGCTCCAAGCAAAACACATATCATGTGACGAATGAAAACATAGCTCAAAGTGAGGTTACCGATAATGTTGGAGACGAAAGAGGGGATGCCTTCCGGGGCATCCCCAAGCTTAGTTCCTTGGATCTTCCTTGAATATTAACTTGGGGTGCCTTTGGCATCCAAAAGCTTAGGGTCTTGTCACTCCTTATTCTCCTCATAACGACATCTCACCCAAAACTTGAAAACTTCAATCACACAAAACTTAATGGAACTTTGTGAGATAGGTTAGTATGATAAAGAGCAAACCATTTCACTTTGGTACTGTCAAATACAAGATACATAATTGTTTCCACACAATTCCTACTGTATCATGTCATTTCCACAAATTATATTGAGCAATATAAGCCATAGAAACTAGAAAACAAGCAAACTATGCATTGAAAACACAATCTGTCAAAAACAGAACAGTCTGTAATGATCTGGATAACTACCATACTTATGCTACTCCAAAAATTCTGAAAAAATTAGGACCACGTGAGCAATTTTTATATTAAACTTCTTCAAAAAGAATCAACTCAAAATCACTCTTCAATTGAAAATTAGAATTATTTTCGTGAGCGCAAAAGTTTATGTTTTTCAGCAAGATCAAATCAACTATCACCCAACATGATCCCAAAGGCTTTACTTGGCACTTTATTGCAACAAAAGCTATAAAACATGATTACTACAGTAGCTTAATCATGTTATCAAATAAAACATTAGGTAAAAGTGTTGGGTTGGCTCCCAACAAGCGCTGTTTTTAATGCCTTTTAGCTAGGCATGATGATTTCAATGATGCTATCATAAAAGATAAGAATTGAAACATAAAGAGAGCATCATGAAGCATATGACTAGCACATTTAAGTCTAACCCACTTCCTATGCTTACAGATTTTGTGAGCAAACAACTTATGGGAACAAGAATCAACTAGCATAGGAAGGCAGAACAAGCAAAACTTCAAGATTTTCAACACATAGAGAGGAAACTTGATATTATTGCAATACCTACAAGCATATGTTACTCTCTCATAATAATTTTCAGTAGCATCATGAATGAATTCAAAAATATAACTATCACATAAAGCATTCTTTTCATGATCCATAAGCATAGAAATTTTACTACTCTCCACATAAGCAAATTTATTCCCATGAATAGTAGTGGGAGCAAACTCAACAAAATAACTATCATGTGATTGAAAAATGAAATCATGATGATAAGTTTCATGGTTATCATTATTCTTTATAGCATACATGTCATCACCATAACCATCATATATAGGAACTTTGTTGTCATAATCAATTGCAACCTCCTCCAAAATAGTGGATTCGTCATTAAATAAAGTCACGACCTCTCCAAATCCACTTTCATCAATATAATCATCATAAATAGGAGGCATGCTATCATCATAATAAATTTTCTGTTCAAAACTTGGGGGACTAAAAATATCATATTCATCAAATATAGCATCCCCAAACTTATGGCTTTGCATATCATTCGCTTCATGGATATTCAAAGAATTCATACTAACAACATTGCAATCATGCTCATCATTCAAATATATTGTGCCAAACATTTTATTGACTTCTTCTTCTAACAATTGAGCACAATTTTTTGAACCATCATTTTCAAGAAAGATATTATAAAGATGATCAATAATATGATGCAACCTCAATTCCATTTTTTGTAGTCTTCTCTTTATAAACCAAACTAGTGATCAAACATGAAACTAAAAGATTCAATTGCAAGATCTAAAGATATACCTTCATGCACCCACCTCCCCGGCAACGGAGCCAGAAAAGAGCTTGATGTCTACTACACAACTTTATTCTTGTAGACACGTGTTGGGCCTCTAAGCGCAGAGTTTTGTAGGACAGTAGCATTTTTCTCTCAAGTGGATGACCTAAGATTTATCAATCCGTGAGAGGTGTAGGATGAAGATGGTCTCTCTCAAATCACCCTGCAACCAAATACAAGAAATCTCTTGTGTCCCCAACACCCAATGATGTAGGGTGGAACCCTATACGACAAATCTTTCACGAAAGGAGCGGATCCCAACTAAGAACATGAAGAACACAAGGGGAAAATCACAAAGGGAGGAACAAGAGAAACACTCAAACCAACAAGATTAGGTCACACATGTGCTAGATCCTCGAGACACGAGAGGAGATACAAGATTCACGATCAACAAAGGACGATACAAAGGTAACCGGTTCTTCTCCGTGAGGAGGTCTTGATGGGGCCACCCAAGAGGGGGTCTTGAATCCGCTTGGAAGGATCTTCTCTGATGGAGGCGTGATCTTCGAGGAGAAGGTAACCAAGTGGATGAGCAAAGCTCTCACACAAACATGAGCTAATCCTTTGCTAACCCTAACTAGGAGGAGGGAGAGGTCTATTTATAGTCCTAGTGCAAAAGAGGGGTGAAGTGGAGGGGTACATGGGCTTCGGCCCAAAACTGGACGCGGCTAGGGCTCAGACGTCCGTAAGGCACCGGTTGTCTGGAGGCTCGCTGGGGTCCGGACATCTGTAGATCTTTGGACTTCCGTACATTAGGTTCTGTCGTCGCGGCATCGGACGTCCGTAGTTGTCCGGTCGTCTGGTCGCCGGTCGTCCGGTCTTCCTTGGATTTCCGTAGATTCAGTTCTGTTGGCGTAGAGTCAGTCGTCCGGAGGGATTCGGTCATCCGGAGCCTGGGAGTTGTTGGACGTCCGAGCCTGGCCGGTCGTCCGACCGCTGTAGTATTCGGTGGTCTGGCTTCCTTGGGTTGGCGTGGCCTTCAGGGGTCGGATGTCCGGGCTGGGCCAGTTGTCCGGAGCCTGTAGCTTCCGTGACGGCTCTTCTTCGTGTCCCTCGCACTTGGTGTCCTTGCCATCTTGTCCATTGGATGTAGATGTTCCATGGCTTTCCTCCAAGTACCTAAGCACACATAGTGTTTCCGTTTGAGGTAGTAGCCATGTCTCATGTGTCAAAAGTGGTAGTTCAGAAAGGAGCGAGTTCTTATATTCGATAGCCTTTGCTCGGGCTCTTGTCATAGGTCCAAGTGGTGTCGTTGGAGGTATGGATGCATCCATGGGGATGATCGCATCATCTCCCCTCCCTTGGGAAAGATCCGACCTCGGATCAAAATCTTCATCACCATGGTAGGGAGAAAGATCCTTGACGTTGAAGACGTCGCTCATGTTGTACTTGTCGCGCGGGAGGTCGATCTTGTAAGCGTTGTTGTTGTAGCGTGCTAGCACCTTGAAGGGTCCATCGACTCGTGGTAGAAGTTTGGACTTGCGTTCGCTGGGGAAGCGGTACTTGCGAAGGTGTAGCCACACAAGATCTCCAATGTTGAATATCATGGGTTGCTTGTTGACGTTGAGCTAGGTCGCGAGTCGTTGTACTTGATGCTCGATGGTGTGCCTTGTATCTTCATGCATGTTCTTGAGGTAGTTCACTCGGGTGCTCGCATCCATGTTGATGCGCTCTTGTAGTGGTAGAGGAAGGATGTCCAAAGGGGACAACGGGTTGAGTCCGTAGACGACCTCGAAAGGGGACTTGCCGGTTGTGGAGTGTCTTGCACGGTTGTAGGCGTACTCGGCGATCGATAGGCACTCTTCCCACTCCTTAATGTTCTTCTTTATCAACACGCATAGTAGAGTGGATAGTGTATGGTTCTTCACCTCCATTTGGCCGTCGGTTTGAGGATGGTATGCCGTGGAGAATAGTAGCTTGATTCCGAGCTTGGCGCATAAGGTCTTCCAAAAGTAAATCAAGAACCTGATGTCGTGGTCCGAGATGATCGTCTTTGGCACTCCATGAAGTCGCAAGATTTCCCTACAAAAGAGATTGGCAACATGTGAAGCATCATCTTTCTTGTCGCAAGGAATGAAATGAGCCATTTTGGAGAATCGGTCCACAACAACAAAAATGGAATCCTTGCCATTTCTAGTTCTAGGCAAACCAAGCACAAAATCCATGCTAATATCTTCCCATGGTTGATATGGAATTGGAAGTGGCATGTAAATGCCATGAGATTGAGCTCTAGACTTGGCTTTGCAACATGTAGAGCATCGGTTGGTGAAGCGGTTGACGTCGCGAAACATCTTGGGCCAAAAATAGTTCTTGGAGAGCATAACAAGTGTCTTGTTGCGTCCAAAATGTCCCATTAGTCCACCTCCATGAGATTCTTGCAAAAGCAACAAACGAAGAGAAGACTCGGGGATGCAAAGTTTGTTAGCTCTCATAAGATAACCATCTTTGATGTAATAGCATTCCCAAGATGTATGCGTCAAACATTTGGCATAAGGAATAGCAAAAGTAGGATCATGCTCATAGAAGTCTTTTATGTTCTCAAAGCCTATGACATTCAGTTCAAGTTGAGTAACAAGCATGCATATACGAGAAAGCGTGTCTGCCACAACATTTTCCTTACCTTTAGTATACTTGATGACATAAGGAAATGACTCAATAAATTCACTCCATTTAGCATGACGCTTGTTCAACTTAGTTTGACCCTTAAGATATTTAAGTGTTTCATGATTGGTATGGATGATAAATTCATGAGAGCGAAGGTAATGTTCCCATTCATGCAAAACTCACTCTAAAGCATATAACTCTTTGTCATAGATGGGATAATTGAGTTGCGCCCCGGAAATTTTCTCACTAAAGTATGCTATGGGGCGCTTCTCTTGCGTTAACACACCTCCTATGCCATTACCACTAGCATCGCAATAAATTTTAAAGGGTTTGTCAAAGTTGGGTAATGCAAGCACAGGAGCATGAGTAAGCAAATTCTTAAGCTCATTGAAAGAGCTATCCTGAGATGGTCCCCAAACAAAGGGTGCATTCTTCTTGCTCAAAGCATGTAAAGGTGAAGCAATGGTGCTAACATCCTTCACAAATCTATGGTAGAAACCGGCTAAACCAAGGATACTACGCACTTGTTGCAAATTGGTTGGTTGGGGACAAGTTTTAATAGCACCGATCTTAGATTCATCAACATGAACACCCTTAGAAGATACTACAAAACCCAAGAAAACAAGCTTATCAACACCGAAAAGGCATTTTTCCATATTAGCATAAAGTTGCTCTTTTCGAAGAGTTTGTAGCACGGTATGAAGGTGGGTGACATGCTCTTTGAGATATTTGCTAAAAACAAGTATATCGTCAAAGTAGACAATAACAAATTCACCAATATAGGGTCGGAACACATGATGCATAAGATGCATGAAAGTACCGGGTCCTTCCGATAAACCCATAGGCATGACTAACCACTCATACAAACCAAACTTTGTTTTGAAAGCGGTTTTCCATTCATCACCCTCTTGCATGCGTATTTGATAGTAACCACTTTTAAGATCAATTTTGGAAAAAGATAGTGGCACCACTAAGTTCATCAAGCATATCATCAAGGCGTGGAATGGGGTACCTATAGCGAACGGTGATAGCATTGATAGGTCTACAACCGGAAGACATGCGAAAGCTACTGTCTCTTTTTGGTACAAGAATGACCGGTACGACACAAGGACTCAAACTTTCACGCACATGTCCATGATCAATGAGATGCTTTACTTGCCTTCGTATTTATTTTGTTTCTTCGGGGTTGACTCGGTAGGGGGCCTTGTTTGGAAGTGGCGCTCCGGGGATGAGGTTGATGTGGTGCTTGATGCCTCGTAGTGGAGGTAGACCCAGAGGTAGCTCGTCGGGGAAAAAAATCTTGGAATTCCTGCAACAAAGAAGATAACACTAAAGGTAGATCGCGAGAGGTGTTAGCTTTTGGTGCCTCGTCCTTGCACAAAAGGACATAGTGCATGACACTTGATGGGTTCTCACACACTTATCTCATCTCACATTTGGTGGTAAATCGGACTAAGTTTTTCTTGTATCTCATCATGGAGGCACTCAATTTTGGCTTGTGGCGCTCACTCTCCTTTTGGTGGTTCGCTCTCTCACTATTCTCGCCACGATGGGTGGCTTGCCTGTCGACGATCACTTGGCTTGGCGACATAGGTGATAGCACATACTCCTTTCCTTTCATCTTGAAGCTATAGTGGTTTGTACGCCCGTTGTGGATGACACCTCGGTCATATTGCCATGGTCGTCCAAGAAGAAGGTGGCAAACGGTCATTGGGAGTACATCACACTCCAAAGTGTCTTCGTAAGCTCCGATCTTGAAAGAAACTAGTACTCTATGCTTGACTTGGATGGTGCCGTTGTCGCTTAGCCATTGAACTTTGTAAGGATATGGGTGCTTCATCTTGACCAAATTGAGCTTGGAACATAGTACTTCACTTGCGAGGTTATGGCAAATCCCTCCATCGATGATGACCTTGACAGACCTTCCATTGATGCCGGCCTTGGTGTGGAAGATATGGCATCTTTGGTCTTCGTCTTGTTGATGTTGAAGAGTCAATACCTTGGAGACAACAAGAGCGGGGCTCGAATCTTCATCACAAAAGACTTGATCGTCTTCATCTTCGTTGTTCACTTGCCGGTGCATGGCCACTTGCTCAAGGGCTTCCATTTCTCCTTCACTCATGGAGTCGTAGGTTTCGTCGTTGTTGAGGATCATGGTGCGCTTGTTTGTGCACTCAAAGGACTTGTGGCCTCAGCCGCCGCATGTGAATCATTTGAAGGAACTTGTCTTGATGGTCTCATCGGTTGGGGTAGATGATGATGAAGCTTTCGGCTTGAAGTTGCTTGTAGTAGGGGGACGACTAGAGCTTGTCGAAGTTTTCTTGTAACTTGACTTGTTGCTGTTGCTTGTAGATGGCTTGGTTGAGGTAGAAGTTGTTGGAGTCGTTGAAGCTTGATTGTTGGAGAGGCCATAGGACTTTGATGAGAACTTGGCGTACTTGAACTCATCTTGCACTTGGCGTTCCGCTTTGGTGGCTTGGTGCGCTAGCTCGATGAGGTTTGAGTATGGTTGGAAGTCGGCGATCTTCTTGATAGGATGATTGAGTCCATTCAAGAAACGTGCCATAGTTTGGTCATCATCTTCCGTGACATTGGCTCTTATCATGGCAATCTCCATTTCCTTGTAGTACTCTTCAACGCTCTTGGTTCCTTGCTTGAGGAGTTGGAGTTTCTTGAAGAGGTCGCGGTTGTAGTAGTTTGGCACGAATCGTGCTCTCAAGACATCCTTCATTTGCGCCCAAGTAGTGATGGGTGGTTCACCTCTTGCGTCTCGGCACTCAATGACTTGTTCCCACCAAATGAGGATGTACTCTTGGAATTCAACGGATGCCATCGCTATCTTCTTCTCTTCTTCGTAGTTGTGCAAGCGGAAGATTTTGTCAACCTTCAATGCCCATGATATGTAATCTTCGGGGTCATTGCTTCTGGTGAACTTGGGCATGGTGAACTTTAGGTTGCCATATCATTGCTCTTCATTGTGTTGGGGTCGAGGATGATGACGCCCATGTTGTTGAGGATTGACAAACTCATGTTGCTCTTGGCGAGGAGGGTTGTCGACCTCATGTTGCTCTTGTCTTGGAAGTTTTTTCCATTGTCGTGGTGCTCTTGTTGAACTTGATGTTCTTGGCGAGCTTGTGGGGGAGCTTGTCGAGCTTGACGAGGAACTTGAGGAACTTGGCGATGCACATGTGATTGATAAATCCTTTCTTGAGCTTCATCACGAAGTGCTTCTTGATGCTCACGAGCTTATCGGCCTCGGTTGGCTACGACATGACTTGAATCTCGGAGGGCACGTGGTGCCTCAAGTTCTTGAGCTTCATGAAGTTGTTATTCTTGGCATTGTGCCTCGGCGTCTTGTGCATCTTGGTGTTGCGCGCTCGTTCCTCTTGTTCTTGTTGGCGTTGACGTTGCCATTCTTGTGCTTGCACGAATGTAGATTGGTTTCGACGATGTCGATGCTCGTGAGAGTCGGTGTCGTGTAGAGGATTGCGGTTGGCTTGACGATCTTGACGCGCGGCACGACGAAGAGTGTTCGATGTTGGGGTACTTGAGCTGGAGATGGTGTCGTCGGAGTGTCGACTCGAGCGGCTCCGTCTTGAGTAGGATGAAGTGGTAGAAGAGCGGTTGACCAACAAGGCACGAATCTCATCCATTCTTGTGTCATTCTCATGCTTGTGTTCGTCGAGCTTGTTGTCGAAGCAGTCTCTTGTATGTTGCTCGGAGAGTCGCAAGTCGGTGGCGAGGTTGTCGATGCGGTCGCTCATTGCTAGTTGCTCTTCATGCAAGGCTCGTTGCGTTCCAAATAGGTTTAGCTTGGTGACATAGTTGTTCGGGTCATCGTCTTGCTCAAGGAAGAGTGGCTCGGTAGAAGTACTTGGCCTATCCATCATTTCAAGCAAATATGTGAGTTGGAGAAAGAGAAGAACTTATACCAAATGTACCTTGACCGATGTTGAAGATGACTCAATGATCACTCAATGTGTAACAAGGGAATAGCACAATTGGTACCAATTCTTGTTGGTTTCTCACACCCACACCAGTCAAAGCTTATGGTGGAGCTCGGTTAGGATGGTGGCACAAAATTTGATGCAATTGTTAGTGAGCTTCAATAATGCTGGAAAAGATTCACAAATTTGCAAATGCAACAAGTAGACCAATAGCAAGATATGGTACACGGAAACACACACACAAATAGATAAGTGGGATCATGCAACCATGGAATGAGCCAAAATGTGGAATCCACGAAAATGCTCTTGTTGCACAATACTAGAGAGACGCTAGCACGATTGCACAATAGGCGGATACAAACTTGTGCACAACCTACTAAGCAAAAATGCAACGACTTCTATCCCAAGTATGCTATATGTATGGTATTTCGGTGATATGATCCAAGATGATCGAGTATGACAATCTTAATGTTGTATGATGCTATGGTTCTTGCTTATAAGCTCGTTGATTATCTTTCCCGTTTGCTTAAAAGCTTGTTTGGCTCTTTGTTGTTTGAGCTCTTTTCTCATGCAATGCTTCACGAACCAAGATAGAAATTGTGTATGCGATGACAACTTTGTGACACAAGAGATGATACTGAGATATGCAACATGATGATATGGTATGTATGCTATGTGAAGTATGATCACTAATGTGCACAAGTCATGTTGCCGGCAATACTCAAAGGCTAGTCTCGATGGGTAAGCGACGCAAAAGTAAGGCTATGGGGTTATCAATGCAAATGCAAGAAAGTATGATGATATCACAATACCAGGATGATGTTACCAAAATGATGTAGCCGTTCGTAGTAGTCCTTGGCGAAGATGAGTGGCGGTGATGTCGATGTCGAACCGTTCCTAGTTAGCCGAAACACCCTAGGAAAGGATGAACCACAACTCAAATTCTCAAAACCAAATGCAGCCAAATGTGTCGGAGTTGGTAGCGGTCAAGTGGTGGTAGGGTTTGGTGTATCGAAAGGGTTTGCGGATGTTAGGTGGTGGTATAGGAAGGTCTATGCCGAAGTGGTGGATGTGGCTGATTTTTTGGGGGGAAATCCAGTTTCGTCAGGGTATTGCGTACGTCCGGGGTTTTACGGTCGTTCGATCATCATACGTCCGAAGGCTGTCGGACGTCCGATGCCTGGGCGATTTCGGGCAT
Source organism: Triticum aestivum (assembly GCF_018294505.1). Taxonomy (NCBI): domain Eukaryota; kingdom Viridiplantae; phylum Streptophyta; class Magnoliopsida; order Poales; family Poaceae; genus Triticum; species Triticum aestivum. The sequence continues at coordinate 323,956,228 of NC_057795.1, forward strand.
GGGATGAACTACTAGGGTTCGAGGTGGAAGTGACGAAATTGGTTAAATCCGGGCGATTTTGTGGATGGAAAAGGTGGAGATGATGGGGGATCGCTAGATCCACTCAAGGCAAAGCAAATCCATGGATGAAATCCAACAAAACTTCATCACACCAACAAATCACAAATTTTTTGGCTATTTTTGTGGGGAGTTTTCGAATTAGGGAAGAACACAAAAAAATCAAGCTAGAAAACTAAGAGGGGAGGCTCCAAAATCGTGATCGACATGGCTCATGATACTAAGATGATATAGGGTGGAACCCTATACGGCCGATTTTTCACGAAAGGAGCGGATCCCAACTAAGAACATGAAGAACACAAGGGGAAATCACAAAAGGAAGCACAAGAGAAACACTCAAACCAACGAGATTAGGTCACACACGTGCTATATCCTCGAGACACGAGAGAAGATACAAGATTCACGATCAACAAAGGATGATACAAAGGTAACTGGTTCTTCTCCGTGAGGAGGTCTTGATGGGGCCACCCAAGAGGGGGTCTTGAATCCACTTGGAAGGATCTTCTCCGATGGAGGCGCGATCTCCGAGGAGAAGGTAACCAAGTGGATGAGCAAAGCTCTCACACAAACATGAGCTAATCCTTTGCTAACCCTAACTAGGAGGAGGGAGAGGTCTATTTATAGTCCTAGTGCAAAAGAGAGGTGAAGTGGAGGGGTACATGGGCTTCAGCCTGAAACTGGACGCAACTAGGGCTTGGACGTTCTTAAGGCGCCGGTTGTCCGGAGGCTCGCGGGGGTCAGGACGTCCGTAGATCTTCGGACTTCCGTAGATTTGGTTCTGTCGCTGCAGCATCGGACGTCCATAGGTGTCCGGTCATCCGGTCGCCGGTCGTCCGGTCTTCCTCGGATTTTCGTAGATTCAGTTCTATTGGTGTAGCGTCGGTCGTCCGGAGGTATTCGGTCGTCCGGAGCCTGGGAGTTGCCGGACGTTCGGGCCTGGCCGGTCGTCCGGCTGCTGTAGCATTCGGTGGCCTGGCTTCCTTGGGTTGGCGTGGCCTTCAAGGATTCAGACGTCCGGGCTGGGCCGGTCGTCCGGAGCCTGTAGCTTCCATGACGGCTCTTCTTTGTGTCCCTCACACTTGGTGTCCTCGCCGTCTTATCCATTGGATGTAGATGTTCCATGGCTTTCCTCCAAGTACCTAAGCACACATAGTGTTTCTGTTTGAGGTAGCAACCATGTCTCAGGTGTCGAAAGTGGTTGTTCGGAAAGGAGTGAGTTCACCTTATCTTCGATAGCCTTTGCTCGGGCTCTTGTCATAGGTCCAAGTGGTGTCGTTGGAGGTGTGGATGCGTCCATGGGGATGATCATGGGATGCTCCACATCACCCATTACAATGGCAAATTGTATAGGTGCAATAGTTCGAGGAAGAGATGGTGATAAAAAGTGTAATATGGATGGTAGAAATATATTTTTATAATCTGAATAAATAAAAACAACAAGGTAGAAAATAGTGAACGAGCACAAAAACGGTATTGTAATGCTTGAAAATGAGGCCTAGGGTCCGTACTTTCGCTAGTGCAATCTCTCAACAATGCTAATATGATTGGATCATATAACCATCCCTCAAAGTGCGATGAAGAATCACTCCAAAGTTCCTATCTAGCGGAGAACATAAGAATAAATTGTTTGTAGGGTATGAAACCACCTCAAATCTATTCTTTCCGTTCGATCTATTCAAGAGTTCATACTAAAACAACAAAAAGCTATTCTTTCCGTTCGATCTATCCTAGAGTTCGTACTAAAATAACACCAAAGCAAATTCATATTCATAATACTCAATCCAACATAAAGAACTTCAAAGAGTGCCCCAAGATTCCTACCAGAGAAACAAAGACAAGAACATGCATCAACCCCTATGCATAGATTACCCCAATGTCACATCGGGAGTCCGTGAGTTGAGTGCCAAAACATATATCAAGTGAATCTATACGATATCCCATTGTCACCACGAGTATTCCATTGCAAGACATATATCAAGTGTTCTCAAATCCATAAAAGTATTCAATCTGATAAAACAAAATCTCAAAGGGAAAACTCAATTCATCACAAGATAGAGAGGGGAAAACACCATATGATCCGACTATATTAACAAAGCCCGTGATACGTAAAGATCGTGACATCTCAAGAACACAAGAGAGAGAGAGATTAAACACATAACTACTGGTACAAACCCTTAGCCCCGAGGGTGGACTACACCCTCCTCATTGTGGTGGCAGCCGGGATGATGAAGATGGCCACCGGAGATGATTCCCCCCTCCGGCAGGGTGCCGGAAAGGGTCTAGATTGGTTTTCGGTGGCTACAGAGCCTTGCAGTAGCGGAACTTCTGATCTGGGTTAACCCCGATGGGTTTTGGGATGTTTGGGAATTTATAGTGCAAAGAAGGGGTGCGGGAGGCCACCCGAGGTGGGCACAACCCACCTAGGCACGCCAGGGCCCCCTGGCGCGCCCTGCTGGTATGTTCCCCCCTCGGGGCACCCCCAGGTGCTGCTCTGGCGCATCTTGGGTGTTCTGGTCCATAAAAAATCTCCAAAAAGTTTCGCGGTGTTTGGACTCCGTTTGATATTGATTTTCTGCGATGTAAAAAACATGCAAAAAACAGCAACTCGCACTTGGCACTATGTCAATAGGTTAGTCCCAAAAAATGATATAAAATGATTATAAAACATTCAAGAATGATAATATAACAACATGGAACAATCAAAAATTATAGATACATTGGAGACGTATCAGGTAGTTCCTCCGTGGATCCGTCCCTCCTCCTTCCAGCTCCCTCCCCTCCTCGTCCCTCTCCTGATCCCTCCCTCCCTCTCCCTCCCCACTCCCGCCTCCTCCCTCCCACCTCCCTCCCTGCCTCGTCCGTCCTCTCCTCCTTGCCTCATCCGTCCTCCTCCTCCCTGCCTCATCCTTCTACCTCCTCCCTTCCACCCTCACTCACCCCTCCCTTCGTTCCTACTCCCTCCACTTCCCTCTGCTTTTGAAATTTTAAGAATAGAAATTTTTAGGTATTAAATTTAGTAGTAGAACACTTACATTGCATTGTCTTTAGTATGTGTTTAATAGAAATAGTTTATTTAGTAAGTGGTTAATAGAACTAGTTTATTTAGTAAGTGGTTAATAGAACTAGTTTATTTAGTAAGTTCTTAATAGAACTATTATATTTAGTAAGTGCTTAATAGAACTAGTTGAGAGAGAGAGAGACCTATATTGGCAAATTTAGTTATGTTAGGATTATATATAAGATATTTTGAAATGTTTTTGTTCATATTTTCAACCGTCGAAATGCAATGACCATCAAGTTTGAATGCTCATATGATGTAGATATAAACATGTATATCTAGTGTTGCTCAAATAGGATATGTGCTTGCCCAAGTGGCCATGTTTGCAGGGAACACCTCCGAGTGGCTTATGTTTTGTCGGAGTGTTGATTAAATTCCATTCTGACAAATTTCAGGCGCTCGATATGTCCTTTTTTAGCAAAGGTCATGCCGGATTTTTCTGTGAATTTTTGCGTGGCTTGTGCTATAATATAGGAAATATCGAGTGCATTGAAAATGCCGGAAAGAGCATTTAACGCCATTTTGGGTTGACTCTTAAGTCAACAGACCAATAGTCAACCCATGATGAATAATAATGATCTAATTTAGTTTTTGTACTACATATATTGAATTGTACAAGTTTAATCTTTGAATTATGAACATAGGAAATGTCTGACGACGATGATAGGCTCCTGGAGTGTGACTAGTGCGGCAACGACCGGGGTCTGTGCGACATGCCTCACCTGGTAGAAGGTCGACCTTCAGTATTAAGCTCGACGAGACCTATGTCTTGAAGAAGCTGGATTTTGAAGATCATGAAAATATGGAGAAAAATATAGTTCACCTAAGGACCCATCATGGTTATGATTTTGCTGAGTCTATACAATTTTGAGAGCGTATCCCATTTTGGTTGCCCGAATTGGGAAGCACTTTGCGAAACGCATGGTTTTCATGAGGGTATGCTCGTCACCTTGGATCTTGGTGATCATGACATCGACAAAGAGAATATGGACACTTGGGTCCTTGTTGATACGCTTCCAATTCTACCGCTATGTGAGTTTCTCAAACATATATATTGTTTATTTCAAAATAGTTGACAACTTATTTTCATTCTTCAAAAAATGTACAGAAGATGGTAGAAAGAACCTACTACACCGATGGCGCAGAATTAACTTATCAGGAGAAAGATCATCTTATCTCATTTATTATTGATGTTGAGAATTACAATATCAATCATGAAATTCCTGCACATTATGGTCAATACATGCCACTAGTGCACGTGTTGAACTACGGTAACATCCATGGAGATGGCATTGTAAGATTTTTTAGTATTACGACATCCGTGCATCTTTTGCATAAATTCTTCTAAAGCTAAACTACATTGCTAACTACGATGTTATTTTATGTTTTTCAACAGAAAATCCCGAATGATTGTGTGCCTGATCTGATGCTTCCGAAAGGTCGCCTTGATGTTATTAGATTACGGCTAGGTCATCCTAGGCTTCACCGCTATTCATTCCGGATTTCTAAAATTGATAAGACATGACAATCAAAGAATAAAAAATGTATGGACAATCATAGAGAGCTACTTGGAAGTAACATTGTGCGAAGTGCAAGAATTAGATACAGGATAGTCTCCATTCTCCATAATGGAGCAGCAGGGCCTATCTTGTTTTATGCTATTTTACCTTAGAGAGGGTAGTAGGTCCTATGAGAGAGGAGTAGGTCCTAGGTACGATGTGTTATTATGTGGTACAATGTGTTAGAGTTGATGATGATGATGATGAGGAGGAGGAGGAGTTGTGGTTATGACTAGTGACCAAGTGTTATATGGCATCTCATGGACGAAAATGATGATCATGAGGAGTTGTTATATGACAATGATGTATTATGATGATAAGTTGTTAATGATATGATGATGATGATGAGTTACTATATCATGGGTGAAAGAACCGTGGATTAGTTTCAAGTGGATGGATCCTAAGTGACCAAGTCATGGTTAGCACGCTAATCATGCTAATCCATGACTTGGTCACTTTGGATTCATGCACTTGAAACTAATCGACGGTTCTTTCACCCAGTGATGTAATAACTCATTATGATGTAAAAACAATCTCTAAATTGCTACTGTATGAAAACTTGTATAATGGTGTATGAATATGCCATAAAATAAAAAGGAAATATAATACGTAATAATACTAGTAGCACGAGTAGAGGAGCACGCTGCTAGTAACTACCAGTAGCGATTTCTGCAAGAAGCACTACTGCTAAGTAGGTATAGCTGTAGCGTGTCTAAACCAACACTACTGCTACCCTTTAGCTGTAGCGTGGTCTCCCGTGCTACTACTAGCCCTAATACCCGCGCTACTGCTAGGCTTTTCCCTAGTAGTGGGATCGAGTCCAACCCTGAGAAGATCAAGGCCATCGAGAAGATGCGCCTCCTGTAGACCCTCAAGGAAATGCAAAAATTGGTGGGGTGCGTGACTTCTCTGGGGCGTTTCATCTCCAAGCTTGGCGAGTGTGCCCTTCCTTTCTTCAAGTTGATGAAGAGAAATGGGCCTTCAAGTGGACCCCGGAAGCAGATGTGGCCTTTGAAGACCTCAAGAGGTACCTCATGAGCCCGCCCATCATGGTGGCGCCCCGCCTCCATGAGGCCCTGGTGCTCAACCTGGCGGCGATCCCGCATTCGGCCAGCGCGGCACTCGTTGCGGTCTGAGAGGAGTGCGTCGCCACCTCCGCGAGGCCCGGCGGTCTCCACGAGGCCGTAGGACCCCGTGTATCCCCGATGGCACAAGACGGCACCTTAGGCCCCTTCGCGCCTTCCTCACCTGGCGGCACGCACGGACCCCACACGCCCCACAGGGAGCGAGCCGCCGCCGACGCCCCACGCCTCATCAAGCACCCGATGTACTTCGTCAGCACTATGTCGTGGGACGCACGGGTGTGCTACCCAATGTAGGAGAATCTCCTCCTCGCACTCCTAGTTGCCTCTAGGAAGCTTTGCCATTACTTCCAGGGCCACCCAATCAAGGTTGTCTTTGCATACCCTCTGGAGAAGGTGCTACACAGCCCTAACACCGTGGCTCGAGTCACAGAGTGGAACATCAAGCTGCAAGCCTTCCAGCTAAAGTTCTGCACGACCAGAGTCATCAAAGGAGCGACGCTTGCTGACTTCATGGCGGAATGGACGGATACCCATGATGGGGAGCCACGATAGGACCAGTTCCTCTTGCCCGAGGACAAGGCACCCAACGGCTAGGTCATGCACTTCGCTGGCACCTTCTCCCGGGAGGGCGCGGGGGCTAGGGTCGTGCTCGTTTTCCCTACCAAAGACAAGCTCTACTACGCCGTTCAACTATGCTTCCAACACGGTGAGAAGGTGTCCAACAACATCGCAGAGTATGAGGGCCCCATCGCCGGCCTCAAGGCCACTACCGCCTTGGGGGTAAAAACGCCTAACCATCAAAGGCGATTCATAGATGCTTGTCAACTTCTCCAACAAGTAATACAAGCCAAAGGACGAGCATATGGAGGCATACCTTGAGGAGGTGCGTAAAAATGAAAAGCGTTTCTTGGGCCTGGAGCTGCAGCATGTCTCGCGGGGCGCGAACAAGGAAGTCGATGATGTTGTCAGGCGAGCATCCTGCCGTGAACCTCAAAACCCTGACATCTTTGAGGAAAGGCTCTTCAAGTCATCGGCTGCGCCCCCAGCTGCAGGCCCAACACTGCTCCAGGAAGAGCTGCCACCCGCGCCACCCATGGGCGCGCCTACAACACGACCTTAGGAGCCCGCCTGCTCTTAGCATTGGAGCCTCAAGAAGGCAGTTGGACCGAGGAGTTCAAGGCCTACTTACTCCATGGCACCTTGCCGGAAAAGGAGAAGGACACGGAGCGTGTGGCTTGCCAGGCCACCGCCTACTGCCTGTAGGACGGCGAGCTATACCGCAGGCATCCCAACAACGTCTCGCTAAGATGTATTTCAGAAGATCAAGGACGCGAGTTGTTGGCCGATATTCACTAAGGGGACTGCGGGCATCACTCTTCATCGCGCACTCTCGTGGGCAAGGTGTTCCACAGCAGATTCTACTGGCCTATAGTGTTATGATCCGGCAACCCCGGAGTGACAATAGTCGGGACCACTACCGATGATGACCGTAGTTTCAAGAGTTCATGTATTCACAGTGTGTTAATGCTTTGTTCCGGTTCTCTATTAAAAGGAGGCCTTAATATCCCTTAGTTTCCAATAGGACCCCGCTGCCACGGGAGGGTAGGACAAAATATGTCATGCAAGTTCTTTCCATAAGCATGTATGACTATTTACGGAATACATGCCTACATTATATTGATGAACTGGAGCTAGTGTCGTATCGCCCCAGGTTAGAACTGTCTCATGATGAATATCATTCAACAAGTCACTGATCCAATGCCTACGAATTTATCTTATATTGTTCTTGCTAACTTACTACTGCTATCATTACTATTGCACTTGCTACAAAATATTGCTATCACTGTTACCGTTACCATTGATGCTGTCACTACTATCAAAGCTATCATATTACTTTGCTACTGATCACGTTGCTGCAGATAATTAATCTCCAGGTGTGGTTGAATTGACAACTCAGCTGCTAATACCTTCAAATATTCTTTGGCTCCCCTTATGTCGAATCATAAATTTGGGTTGAATACTCTACCCTCAAAAACTGTTGCAATCCCTTATACTTGTGGGTTATCGGTATGTATTATTTCCAATAAGTCAGTGGCTTGCTCCATTGTTCCGAAGAACGGAGTTTTAGTCATCTTGCCCATGAGGCATGGTTCACAAGTATCAAATGATTCATAATCAAGTGATTCCAAAAGCCCATCTGCATGGATTTTCTTCATGCGCTTTACACCAATATAACCTAAACGGCAGTGCCACAAGTATGTTGCACTATCATTATCAACTTTGCATCTTTTGGCATCAATATTATGAATATGTGTATCACTACTATCGATATTCAATAAACCATTTATATTGGGTGTATGACCATAGAAGGTTTTATTCATGTAAACAGAACAACTCTGACTTAAATGAATAACCGTATTGCAATAAACATGATCCAATCATATTCATGCTCAATGCAAACACCAAATAACATTTATTTAGGTTCAACACTAATCCCGAAGGTAGAGGGAGTATGTGAGGAATCTCTTCCAACACACATCACCACTTCGCCCACAACTAGTCTCTGTTCATTTTGTAACTCCCGTTTGGAGTTACTAAACTTAGCAACTGAACCGATATCAAATACCTAGGGGTTACTATGAACACTAGTAAAGTACACATCAATAATCTGTATATCAAATATACCTTTGTTCACTTTGCCATCCTTCTTATCCGCCAAATGTTTGGGGCAGTTCCGCTTCCAGTGACCATTTCCTTTGCAGTAGAAGCACTCAGTTTCAGGCTTGGGTTTAGCTTTGGGCTTCTTCACGGGAGCGGCAACTTGCTTGCTATTCTTCTTGAAGTTCCCTTTCTTTCCCTTGCCCTTTTTCTAGAAACTAGTTGTCTTGTTAACCATCAACACTTGATGCTATTTCTTGATTTCTACCTTCGCCGATTTCAGTATCGCAAAGAGCTTGGGAATCGTTTTCATCATCCCTTGCATATTATAGTTCATCACAAAGTTCTAGTAACTTGGTGATAGTGGCTAGAGAACTTTGTAAATTACTATCTTATCTGGAAGATTAACTCCTACTTGATTCAAGCAATTGTAGTACCTAGACAATCTGAGCACATGCTCACTGGTTGAGCTATTCCCCTCCATCTTGTAGGCAAAGTACTGTCAGAGGTCTCATACCTCTCGACATGGCATGAGTCTGAAATACTAATTTCAACTCTTGGAACATCTCATATGCTCCATGGCGTTCAAAACATTTTTGAAGCCATGGTTTTAAGCCGTAAAGCATGATGTACTAAACTATCAAGTAGTCATCATATCGAGCTTGCCAAACGTTCATAAGGTTTGCATCTGCTCCTGCAATAGGTCTGTCACCTAGCGGTGCATCAAGGACATAATTCATCTGTGCAGCAATGAGGATAATCCTCAGATCATAGACCCAGTCTGCATCATTGCTACTAACATCTTTCAACTTAGTTTTCTCTAGGAACATATCAAAAATAAAACAGGGGAGCTATACGTGGGCTATTGATCTACAACATAGATTGCAAATACTATCAGGACTAAGTTCATGATAAATTAAGTTTAGTTAATCATATTACTTAAGAACTCCCACTTAGATAGACATCCCTCGAGTCATCTAAATTATCATGTGATCCATATCAACTAAACCATGTCCGATCATCATGTGAGATGGAGTAGTTTTCAATGGTGAACATCTCTATGTTGATCATACCTACTATATGATTCATGTTCGACCTTTCAGTCTCAGTGTTCCAAGGCCATGTCTGTACATGCTAGGCTTGTCAAGTTTAACACAAGTATTCCGCACGTGCAAAACTGTCTTGCACCCGTTGTATGTGAACGTAGAGCTTATCACACCGATCATCACGTGGTGTCTCGGCACGACGAACTGTCGCAACGGTGCATACTCAGGGAGAACATGACTTATACCTTGAAATTTTAGTGAGGGATCATCTTATAATGCTACCGTCGTACTAAGAAAAATAAGATGCATAAAAGAAAAACATCACATGCAATCAAAATATGTGACATGATAAGGCCATCATCATCTTATGCCTTTGATCTCCATCTCCAAAGCACCATCATGATTTCCACCGTTACCGGCTTGACACCTTGATCTCCATTGTAGCGTCGTTGTTGTCTCGCCAACTATTGCTTCTACGACTATCGCTAACGCATAGTGATAAAGTAAAGCAATTACATGGCGATTGCATTTCATACAATAAAGCGACAACCATAAGGCTCTTGCCAGTTGCCGATAACTTCTACAAAACATGATTATCTCATACAATAACGTACATCACATCATGTCTTGACCATATCACATCACAACACGCCCTGCAAAAACAAGTTAGACGTCCTCTACTTTATTGTTGCAAGTTTTACGTGGCTGCTATGAGATTCTAGTAAGAACCATTCTTACCTACGCATCAAAAACACAATGGTGTTTTTTCAAGTTTGTTGTTTTAACCTTCAACAAGGACCGGCCGTAGTCAAATTCGATTCAACTAAAGTTGGAGAAATAGACACCCACCAGCCACCTTTATGCAAAACAAGTTGCATGTCTGTCCGTGGAACCGGTCTCATGAACATGGTCATATAAGGTTGGTCCAGGCCGCTTCATCCAACAATACCGCCGAATCAAAATAAGACGTTGGTGGTGAGGGAGTCCTGGATTAAGGGGTCCTCGGACAGCCGGACTATATACTTTGGCCGGACTGTTGGACTATGAAGATAATATATTGAAGACTTCGTCCCGTGTCCGGATGGGACTCTCCTTTGTGTGGAAGGCAAGCTTGGCAATTTGGATATGTAGATCTCCTTCTTTGTAACCGACTTTGTGTAACCCTAGCCCTCTCCGGTGTCTACATAAGCCGGAGGGTTTAGTTCGTAGGACAATAACAATCATAATCATAGGCTAACTTCTAGGGTTTAGCCTCTACGATCTCGTGGTAGATCAACTCTTGTAATACTCATATCATCAAGATCAATCAAGCAGGAAGTAGGTGTCAGTGTCAAAACCGGCGGATCTCGGGTAGGGGGTCCCGATCTGTGCATATAAGGCTAATGGTAACAGGAGGCAAGGGACACGATGTTTTACCCAGGTTCAGGCCCTCTCGATGGAGGTAAAACCCTACTTCTTGCTTGATTGATATTGATGATATGGGTATTACAAGAGTTGATCTACCACGAGATCGTAGAGCCTAAACCCTAGAAGGTAGCCTATGATGATTATGATTGTGTCCCTAAGGACTAAACTCTCCGGTTTATATAGACAGCGGAGAGGGCTAGGGTTTACATGGAGTCGGTTACCAAGAAGGAAATATAATATCCGGATTGCCAAGCTTGTCTTCCACGCAAAGGAGAGTCCCATCCGGACACGGGACGAAGTCTTGAGTCTTGTATCTCCACGGTTCAATAGTCCGGCCAAAGTATATAGTCCGGTTGTCCGGATACCCCCTAATCCAGGACTCCCTGAGTAGGATATTACCTCCATCGAGAGGGTCCGAACCTGGGCAAAACATCGTGTCCCCTGCCTCCTGTTACCATTAGCCTTAGATGCACAGTTCGGGACCCCCTACCCGAGATCCGCCAGTTTTGACACCGACATTGGTGCTTTCATTGAGAGTTCCACTATGCCGTCGCGATAAGGCTTGATGGCTCGCCTTGTTGTCAAGGACAACATCACCTCTGGAGGATCCCTGGCTGCAGGCCAAACTCTCCGGTTGGGCGGTTTCGTCATGGCCGCCCGTTCGGCTGCCACGTCGATGATGACTTCTCAGGTCATCAAGAACAACCTTCACGTCAGCTCGGAATTCACCGAGCAGATGGATCTAATGGAGCTCTCCTCCCTGAACGAGCTCTTGGATCACATCGCCGCCCTGGGAGTCGCTATGGACTATGATCGGATTGGGCTTAAACACGACCAAAGGGAGATTAACTCTCCGCCGGTCACCCATCAGATAGCGGTGGTGGAGGAACAAAATAGCGGTTCTCCCTCTATTTTGAGGACGAACTATGTACGGATTCTCGAGCTCTCCAAGCCGGATACCCGTCTACGAGAGGACATGGCCCAAGCTCCGAACTTAGAATCGAGCAATGGGCCAACAATATTGGGCAACATCCTGGAGCCCGAGCTGCCAAGCTTGGGAACTCCTTTCCCCCTGGGTCTCAGAGCGGATCAGGATGTGGACTTAAGTCTACCCACCCACCCAGACACAAGTGATCTTTCCCACATTAGACAAGAGCCCCAAGAGACAGTACACCACTTCTGGGCTAGATTCCTCCTTGTAATGAGCAAGGTTAAGGACTGTCACGAGGAAGACGCAATCTCATTCTTTTGCAAAAATTGCACGGACAAGGGAATTCTCAACGCCATAAGTCGCCGTGACATAGTACACTTCACCGACTTGGTGGCCATAGTACAGAAGTACTGTGCGATGGAAAGCGCCTGGAAAACCCAAACAAAATTCTGGGATCCCCCGGCTCTAACTAAACCCCTCGTCCGAACTAAAAGGGTGCACTCTCGCAAGTCACCCAATCCAATTACAAAGAAGCCAAAGCCCTCTACAGGGCGTGGAACCATACTAGAGGGATGGCTCAACAGGCCATGCAAAATTCACAGCACACCGGGCATCATACCAACACACAACCTTAGAGCATGTTGGATATTCCGGTAGGTGGCCAAGAGCGGTGAGGATCTTCTCATTAACAATACCGCAGAGCACCATCCCGCAGAGAATAACAATATAGTACTGACAGTCTTCAAGACTTTCGCCTTAAACAATAGGCGCAAGCGAGCGCTCCACGACCTCGCCGAAGTCTGCCATGTCGCAGCAATATACCCGTGGAATGATACGACCATAACCTTCAATGCCAGTGACGAACCTCAATTCCGAACAGTCCGAGCACCAGCCGCTTTGGTCCTTAGTCCAATTGTGGACGGCTTCTGGCTTACTAAAGTGCTCATGGACGTCGGCAGCGGATTAAACCTCATCTGTGAGGAAACTCTTAGCAAAATGGAAATAGATAAGAGCCGCATTGAGCAAAGCAGCACGACCTTCAGAGGAATCATCCCTAGTTGGGAGGCACGATGCGTGGGAAAAATAACACTGGATGTGGTATTCGGCACGCTGGAGAATTGTAGGTCTGAAGAAATCACATTCCAAGTGGCCCCGTTGAACAGTGGATACCACACCCTTTTAGGGTGGGATGCATTCACAAGCTTCCAAGCTATACCCCATTACGGATACATGAAGATTAAGATGCCGGGGCCCAATGGAATCATCACTCTAGCCAGTGATCCGGACATAGCACTCCGCGCCAAAAATAAGACCACCACACTACCCTGGAGGCATTATCCGAAGCCCTCGCGGCCGAAGAGTTAACTGCGCTGCACTCCACAGTGGACAGGGACGACGTGATACTCGACAAACGACCCAAGTCTACCTCTTTTAAACCAGCAGACGAAATAGTGAAATTCCAGGTCCACCCAACGGACCCTACAAAACAGCATCAATTGGGGCACAACTGAACCCCACAATAGACGCCGCACTATGAAAGTTCTTGCGCGAGAATTGGGACATCTTCGCCTGGCATCCTTCGGATATGCCAGGTATCCCACGCAGGCTGGCCGAGCACAGCTTAAACATACTAAAGGGATACAAGCCGGTCAAGCAGACTCTTCGGTGCTTTTTAGAACCCAAGCGACAAGCCATGGGAGAAGAGCTAGCCAAGCTACTCGAGGCTGGATTCATCAGAGAAATTAAGCATCCGGACTGGCTAGCAAACCTAGTGATGGTACCAAAGAAGGACAAATCCTGGTGCCTATGCGTCGATTTCGAGGACCTCAATAAGGCTTGCCCCAAGGATCCTTCCCCCTCCCCCGCATCGATCAAATCATCGATGCTACCGCAGGACACGACTCGTTCTGTTTCCTCGATGCATACTCCGGATACCATCAAATCAAGATGGCGGAGTCTGATCAAGCTGCAACAACATTTATCACTCCATACGACCCCTTCTGTTTTAACACCATACCTTTTGGGCTCAAAAACGCCGGTGCAACCTATCAACACATGATTCAGACATGCCTGGAAACACAAATCGGCAAAACAGTGGAGGCATACATAGACGATGTGGTCATCAAAACCAGACACATCGAATCATTAATAGACATCTTGAGGCTTATGTTCGACAATCTCCGAACATATGACATCAAGATCAACCCAGAAAAATGCGTTTTTGGTGTACCTGCCAGAAAGCTCTTGGGCTTCATCGTTACCAATAGAGGAATTGAAGCAAACCCGGCTAAAATCCGAGCTCTGTCACAGTTGGCTACCCTAACAGACCTCGAGCAAATCCAGAAATTAACTGGATGCGTGGCCGCTGTCGGTGTCAAATCTGGCATGTCTCATAGTAGGGGTCCTAAGCTAGGCGTCTTGGAACGATGGTAACATGGACACGGGATTTTACCCAGGTTCGGGCCCTCTTGATGGAGGTAAAACCCTATGTCCTGCTTTTGATTGTATTCATATGGGTGTAGTACAGAGTACATATGTCTACCACGAGATTGTAGTAATGAATATGAGATTGTCTATTGACTAGCCTGGCCTCGGTTTATATAAGATACCGGAGGCCTAGGGTTTAGGAGAGTCCTTGTCTTGGGCGCCAAGTCTTGTGGAGTCTTCCTTGTATACGATAGGGGTTGTCTAAACTGGCCCATGAGTATACGGCCATGGGGGTCCTCGGCCCAATCCAACTGATCGGGAGACGACGTGGTGAGTACCCCTTAGTCCAGGACACCTTCAGTAGCCCCATGAACCGGTCTTCAAGTTGGGGATGCTCCTCGATTCTTTCGAACTGTTCTTCAACTTCGGTCATCGGTCTTGAAAACTGGTTCAACAAATCTTTCCAGGTTCGATCTTGAGGATCGCCAAAGTGAATCCGAAGAGTTTACACGCCGCGTATCCTAGGAGCCCCTTTAAGTTTCCGGCCTTTATCAATGCCTTGTTATTTTTATTCCATACCTCGGGTTTGAAGTTATTCCCGAGCGGCAACGTCCTCTTGCGTCCGAGCTCCAACGCCGGACTGCATTCGAGGTTTCTTTAGCAGTCGAGCACCAACGCCGGACCGCTTCCGAGCTCCAACGCTGGAATGTATCTGAGCTCCAACGCCGGACTATGTCCAAGCTCCAACGCTGGACTATATTCGAGGTGTCATAGATCACCTTGGTTCAAAAAAGTTGAAAGAGTTTAGCCGAGCTTAATACCATAAATGCCCTCTACGGAGCCAGCCACTGGCATCCGAGCTTTATGCCGGACTGCTTCCAGGGTGTCTATTGTAGTCGAGCACCAACGCTGGACTGTATCCGAGGTGGTGCACCACCTCGGCCATGGGCTGATTTTTATGAATTTAATTCTGAATTATGCAATGTAATCTCTGCCGAGATGTATAGCCAGTAGTCCTCAAGGTGCGTGTTGGCCTAATATCTGGGATGCACCTGAAGAAAAAAATCAAACCGCTAACCCTAGTAGCCCCTGAGACTCAGGTTGATTCATAAAATCAGCCTGAGGATCGATTCCCAGCTTGGCAGCATACTTAGGAATAGAAACGCGGTGTGCAAAGTCCTCGAGACTCAGGTTGGGTGCGGCCGACCAACCTGAGGATAGTAATCTCCTCGAGAACTATATTGCGCTTTAAATTCTCTGCATTGGATTACCAATACCATAGCCCCCGAGACACTGGTCGGGTGGCAACACCAGATCAGGGGATCGACGTGCCTCTTTAATATTTGTAAATAATGAGCACGAAGCCCAGTAGCCCCCGAGCCTTAATGTGGGCACGGGTGGCCGAATTAAGGATCGATATCCAGAGTAAAATCACATATTATGTGTAATGATTCTATGTATCCAAGTACTTTACATCATTATTTTGACTCCATTGTGACAGTTTATCAGTTGAAAGTGACCCATCGTCGGCTTCTACCCCTTGGTAGATACTATGCAGGGTGTTTCCGCACTAACAAAACAACCCTTAGCCGACATCTCGGTGCACGGAGGCGGTTGTGTTAGCAGAAACGAGGCAATCATATATGCGGGCTTTATAACTTTCACTTAGTCATAGGAGCTTTAAACCGGAGAAGCTAGCTATGAGCCCCCGGTTAGTGTTCAACGACATCCGAGGTCAAGCCGTAAACACTTCGGCCATTGTTATGAACGGCCCGTCATTTAACATAGTCATCGGATCGCTGACCGGTTTACGCCTATTGTGACAGTCAGTTTTCGGCTTTCTCCACTGAGGTGCTTAACCATGCGAGCTGGAAGCACAATCGAAGTGGTTCTCCCTTTGCACACCTAGCCGAACAAAGCAGAACATAGGAGGCAAGCACAGGAGCCGGGCAACCCAACTATTGACCGAAGACACAATTCGAAACCGATGCATATATAACAATATCCGAGAATGTTTTTGCCGAATTCCTAAAGGTGTCGGACGTTGCACTGCGAGACTAATGCTGGAAACACACAAATAGTTTAAAAGTGCCATAGGCTTGGAAAACCAAAAAACGTCAGTAAAAACTTAGACGTCCAAACTAGGTCAAGTGTTCGGTGCTAAATCGAAATTTGGTCTTAGAAAAAAGGTGCTTCTGTCGTGCTTTGACATGACACATCCGATCTCGAGACTTCAAGCGGGTCAGCCTACGGCTTCAACCTCCTATCCCGAAGGCGGAATATTTCTCATTAGGCCAGTTTAGCAAACTAAACTCTAGCGGCTTTGAGAGGGAAATTAGGCTCCTCAACTAGTGACCGCACACTTGTGTCGAAAAAAGGAATGATAAATAATAACAATAATAATAAAAGCTTTGCAACGACTAAGAAGAAAAACACTTATTATAAAACGGCTCAAATAAACTTAAGAGCCCCCAAGTGACTTGGGTAAAAGTGTGATTGTATGTACCGAAGTACTTATATCATATCTATGTTCACCCAAACTTTAAACGCGTCTTAACCGACCGTCGGCTTCTCCCTCTTCGGTCAAGGACCCGATAAGTGTTATGTACTCCACCTGTCGAGAATATCGACGGTGTTTCCGATAACCAGGCAATCAGGTCATAAGGCTGTAATAGACAAAGCGCGCTCAAGGAATTTATGCTATAGTACTAACAAAGTGTAAGAAGCATCTTCGAAGAAAATAGTACCCCCACCGATACCTTTCTTCGGTGCTCATTGTTAATATGAGACTTGTGCAATAGATTTCTTGTACTCATGAGTTCCATTGTGTGCCAACCATAATTGAAAACAATAAGAGCGCTAGCTTTCGGCTTCACCCAGTCTGAGGTCCGGCTCGGATGGCCCGATCGTGACAATCGCAGAGGTGCTCCCTTTACTCCCTAGCCGAACAATCGGGAACATAGGGGTAAACACAGTAGCAAGGCAACCCAGCTTGCAAATCGCTTAAGTCAACATGGTGCATATTGTGGCATAATACACGAACAAGGAACGAAGCCGTACAAGTATAATCATTTGCAAGAGGAAAGGCTCCATAAAGGAAGCCCCCGGTTATACGGGGTATTTGAATTTGTGTGTCACAAACAAGGTTTCGATAAGGAAGTTTTTCACAAGCAACTTTTTTGCCAAAAAGGTATAATGCTTGGTCGAACCGAACAAAATTTAAAACTGGGATTTTTTGAGAATGAAAGCGACTTAGCTGGTTAATGTGTTCGACATTGATAATGCAGTCCGAGCTTGGTGCGGGACTAGGTCTCAGCCCCCAAGGCCGATGTGGTTGAGTGAAGAGCTCGACACTCCGATGAGGTAAAGCCCCCAGTCTAGCCGAGGTGATGGAGCAGGTCGTTGGGTGACACTGGAGTCTCTGGCCGAGTAGGTTGATGAAGAGACGATGCAGGGTTGGCAACACAGGGCAGCACTCACCACAAAAAAAATACACTTCCGTGATGACACGTGTTTGTCACAGTAGGTCGCGTTTTTTGTCATGCATGTACATCCATGATAAATTTATGACAATCAAGATAGTCATACCTGTGCTGTCGTAGAAGTGTTCCATGACATTACCAAAATTATCATCACGGAAGTGTCCACTTGCATGACGATAAATTGCGCATCACATAAGTGCTTTCGTCAAGGGTGACTGACACGTGGCATCCACCGTAACGGAACGCCGTTAAGCTATCGGGTCGGATTTTGGATCCGATAACCCGTTAACAGCCATGACCAATGCCGATTTTCCACGTGTAAAATTCTCATTGGCTAACGGATCCACGTGTCAGCTCCATGTTGGCACAGGTGTCACTCATCCAACAGTGGAGATGGGCCTATGATATGTTGACACGTGGACCGGCCCAAAAGTGGCCCACAAAGTTTAAATGGGCTGGCCCAACCGAAGGCCCATAAGATTTAGCGGACCATAATGGGTCGGCCCAGCTAAAGGCCCCCAAAATTTAGCAGACCATAATGGGCCGGCCCAGCTAAAGGCTCACATGATTTTGCGGACCATAATGGGCCGACCCAGCTAAAGGCCAACAAGATTTGGCTGACCACAATGGGCCAGCCCAGCTAAAGGCCCACAAGATTCTGCAGACCATAATGGGCCGGCCCAGCTAAAGGCCCAACATTCTCTGTCAAATCGGCCTGTCAACGGCCTGTTCTAAACTTGTCATCAGTGCGGCCCGTGGTCACTTCTGGCCCGTTAACAGTCCGCTAAGTAATTGTGCCGAATTACGGCCCAGTGTATTTCCGGCCTGTTAAAGGTCTGGCTTCATTTGGGCCCATTTACAGGCCATCAAAACTTTCGGCCCATAAATGACCGTGAAGGATTTGGGTCATATTCGGCCATGTCTGTCATTCGGCCTATTAGAGGCCCACTATAGATTTGGGCCACTTTCGGCCTGTTGTCATTTTCGGCCTGTTAACCCGTAAACCATGGGCCATATGTGGCCCAACGTCATATCGGGCCCATTAACGGCCCATATAAAAATGACGATAATCTAGCCCGACCGAAGTTCCGGCCTGTTAAAGGCCCGTGTATTAGGTCGGCGCATTTACGGCCCGTCCGAATTTCGGCCTGTCAAAGATCCGCATCGTAAATGGGCCACCATTTCGGCCTGCTAAGTCCAGTGGGTTATTTGGCACAATCAGGGCCCAATCTCACTTTCGGTCTATTAAAGGCCCATGTTTTTTATGGGCTCGAGATATTTACACCTGTAAACGGCCTATTTTTACTGAGGGCCCAAATTATGTTTAGGCCTGTTAAAGGCCCACTATGGGCACAGGCCTACCAGAAAAATATGAAAGCTTATGCTGATTTAGGCCCAGATATTTTTAGTGGGCTACATGCCAATTTCGGCCCGTAATCGTTTTTAGCCCAATTGGAATGGGCCCGACGAATGTTGGCATGTTGGGCTCCTACGAAGCTTTCGGCCGAATACATTACTAAGATAAACCTACACTATACAAAAATAGCGTCGTAATTACTGCAGCCTGAGGCAGCATCATAAATGTTGTATCACAACAAAATAAATTCCAACCATACAACAAAAGGCCTGTTGGCATAAAGTTTACAGTCCTTCCAGATAAAAGCACCATCAGATGTATAGAAGCACAGATCATTTGACCTGAGTGCTAATGTTTCAGGCTGTAGAATCTGATGGAGCAGCACGATCTCCACCTTTTTTCCGCCATTGCTCTTGAACAACGAAGCGAATGTCTGATAGTCTGGTTTCAAAACCATTCATATCTTGACGACATTTCTCAACCACTATTCTTGTTTCCGAAACAACGTCCATTAGGGATTGGACTTGTGTCTGGAGCACAGATATATCACTCTGTCTAGCAGGAAGATTTTGTTCAGTAGGCGATTTGGACGAGGTTACCTTGACAACCAACCCAGAATTACGCAGGAAGGTGCTTTTTGCACTGTTAGTGGAGAGATACTGACGCACTGCAGCAAGAGGTGACATTGTGCCTGTAGTAGCCTCGTCACCTTCAGGTGGTTGTGGCTGTTCAATCATTTGTTCCATAGCTTCCTGAAAGTTTGAACTTGTAGATTAGTGTACCAGATAAGTTACTAATGAGACAAAAACAAACAAAGTAGGTTAAACGTTTATACATAACTTATTTTGGTGAACTACTGTAATACATTAGCATGTATTGTAGTGCCAACTACATAATAAAATCACTTTCGGAACATATGTCCATGTAGCATGCCTACTGTATTGTCTATTTCCTCACATTCGTTGACATCTAAGGATAAAGAGACATGGTTTAAAGTAGGATGAACATAGTATGACATCATTCATATCATGGGCAAACAGATATAAAACAAACAGGCTATTTTATCATTGTGTGCGCACGTGAACATAACAACTAGATTACAGATCAAGACCAAAAGAATATCCTTCATCTCTTTTAAACCATGTAAGGTGAAATGATACGTTAAGACAACTGTGAATAAAAGTGAACAGAGTAACTGACATTGGCTGCAAACCAAGTAGTTAAATGAACACATCACAGTACCAATCAGTTCAAGGCAGGAGGAGTAAGGACTTACAACAGCGGCTTGAACTGGTGTGCTCATGCCCTTCATCTTGCTGGTGTGGCAATCCTTGAAGATTTGCACTGCATTCGGTTCAGGTTCTTTTTGGTCCGCACGGGCTTTCCTCTGTATTTGGAACAAGTCAATATAGATACGATAATATGGCACAAAAAAAGAAGGAAGTAGCAGCTATTTACAAGAGCCTCGCAGTGTGCAATATAGCTACGAGATCCTGTTGTCTGTTGGAATTTCACTTTAGAACGGTTGGTTTTGTTCTTCAAACAGTTAGCCTAGAAGAAGATACACTTGTAAGGCACATACATAAATACAAGTTCAATATGTGGTCTGATCAAATACATATAGCCTACCTGATACTTTGGATCAGACCAGTGTTTAACGAGGGCTGTCCAGTCTTCATCTGTAATATATTCCACTGGAGATGTTTGGGCGATTTCATTGTTAGCCTTGCCTTCAAAGTGAGATTTTCTAAGGTGGTACCGATACTGTCGCAGAGCAGACTGAAAAACATGAGTGCATGCTTGTTTAGTTGCATCATCTTTCGGATCCAACTTGAACCTCATCTGTTGAAAAAAGAATGTGAGTCTTATTAGGAGGAAGCTAGAAAGTATGGGACAGAGCAAGACAATATTACTAATTGCGATGAATAACATTACTTACGGATAAATGGTCAAGGAAGGTGTTAAACTGGGTATTGTCTTTCTCATTCCTGTACTGGATCCACGTTGGGAGGATACGTGCATGACACCTAACGGCAACGGCTGCCTCTGATACTAACTTGGCTGACTCTGTAGCATCACGTGGCCTTTTTAAACCTGCCTCAAAATGGATCTCCATTCTTCCTCCTTTAGATTTTGTTAATCTGTCAAGCATTATCCCTGATGTCTGTTTCCGCTTGCGCCGTGGTGCTAGTTCAACAACGAATATGGAAAGTGTTAGTGTACATCAAACTGTGAGAGTACATATAAAGGAGCATGCAACTGCAACTTGACTCGGTCAGGTACCGTCTTGGTGTTGATGCTCATGAGGTTCATCTGATCTTGCCAAGTCCTGTTGTGTCAGCAGTGCTTCGGAAGTAGTGTTAGGTGTGAAGGCAGCTTGGGAACTGGCCAGTTCCGGAGCAAACGAACGAGTAACTGGTTGAGATGCTGGTACAGTTGAAGCGGATGCTGCAGCTGGTGGAGCAGGTGATACTGTGTTTGTAGATTTAGCCGGTGGACTTGGACCTTCTACTGCACTATAAGTACCAGCAGAATCTCGACGGCAGAACCTTTTCCGTTTCACCCGACGAGTAACAACACTCCCTACTATATTATTTTCCTTGCTCTTTTTTGACTTTGCCATGTCAAGCTGTACCCACAACACAAAAGAATAAAATCACTCTTCAGAACTCATTGATGCATGATACAGACAAGCAATACTTTGATGTAAGACAACCGTATGAGGATGGAATATGTAAGAAAAACAGGACGGCATGACATATTCACAGCTACGATGTGCAAACTAAGCAGAAGGATTTTCAAGAAAATAGAAGTAATGCAAGCTAGACACCATATGAAAGATGCAACCAATATTACTCTGCCAAGTTAAAAGTGTCTTGTCATAAGTGGCAATTCGAAAAATTAGAAGCAGTACAACGTAGAAATCAATGCAAGATGCAACCACTATCAAACTGCCATGTTAAAAGCGTCCAATCATGAGTGACTGATGCGGGATACACAACAGCAGTACTTTGATGTAAGAACATGGTATGATAGATAGATGCAGTGTATTCTAGACACAGAAAGCCATGTCATATGCACATGTATAACGTATAAACTCAGCAGGTGCAATTTAATCAAAATAGAAGAAATACAGGCTAGACAACATATGCAACATGAAACCAATTATCACACTGTCAACTTAGAGCAAGCACCTGCGATGGTGGAGTATGGGAGATGAACTCATCATGTAGACTTGGGACTTCAACTTCATTAGCAGTAGCAGTGGCAAATCTAGAGAGTCTCTGTTTGCGTCGGTGCGGAGGACCACCAACATCCCCTAACTTACTCTTTTCCTTCCTATTTTCTGATATTGCCTTATGAAGTCAAAACCACAAGAAGATGAATAAAATTAGCTCTGCATAACTGGTTGATGCATGATACAGACGAACACTACTTTGATGTAAGGCAAGCGCAGGATAGGAGGATGGAATATATACAAAAAAGACAGCGTTTCATATTCACACGTACGATAGGAGGATGGAATATGTATGAAAAAACAGTAAGCGGAAGGCATTTCAACAAAATTAGAAGAAATGAAAGCTAGGCACCATATGAACATGCAACCAATATCACTCTATCAGGTAAAAAGTGTCTCGTCGTAAGTGCCATTTCAAGAAATTAGAAGCAGTACAAGCTAGAAGACAATGCAAGATGCAACCTACATCACAGTCCCAAGTTAAATGTGTCTTATGGGTAAGTGATCGTTGCAGGTATAAGTTGTAAGCTACGCAGATGCAATTCAACATAATCAGAAGCAATACAAACTAGACATCATACGGAAAACGCAACCACGTATAACAGTTCCAAGTAAGAGCAAGCACCTGTGATGGTGGAGTAGGGGAGATGTGCTCATCATGTACACGTATGTTCTAGAAACAGGAACACGTGTCATATTCACAGGCATTATGTGTAAAGTAAGCAGATGCAATTCAAGTTAGAAGCAATACAAGCTAGACATCATACGCAACATGCAACCACATATAATAGTGTCAAGTTAGAGCAAGCACCTGTGATGGTGGAGTAGGGGAGATGTGCTCATCATCTACACAGCTACGTTGACTGTCCAGCCTTGTGTTGTCTTGCGAATCTTGTTGGGAGGATGGCGGAGTAGAATCTGTAGAGACCCCCTGTTTGAGTTGCTCCGAAGGACCACCATCATCCACTGCCGGACTAATTTCCTTCAGCTGTAATGATTTTGCATTGTGAAGTCAAACCGATAAGAAAAAGGAATAAAATTCGCTCTTCAGAACTCATTCATGCATGATACTGACGAACACTACTCGGATGAAAGGCAAACACATGATGCGAGGATGGAATATGTATGAAAAACAGGATGGTGTGACATATTCACACCTATGATGTGGTAACTAAGCAGAAGGCATTTCAACAAATTAGAAGCACTGCAAGCTAGACACCATATGAAAGATGCAACCAATATCACTCTGCCAAGTTCAAACTGTATGGCGTTTCAACAAATTAGAAGCAGTACATGCTAGAAATCATATGCAAGACACAACCAATATCACAGTGGCGACTTAAAGGTGCCTTATCATAAGTGACTGATGCGGGATATGCAAGAATAGTAGTCTGATGTAGAAACAGGAACACATGTCATATTCACAGGCATTATGTGTAAAGTAAGCAGATGCAATTCAACAAAGTTAGAAGCAATACAAGCTAGACATCATACGCAACATGCAACCACATATAATAGTGCCAAGTTAGAGCAAGCACCTGTGATGGTGGAGTAGGGGAGATGTGCTCATCATCTACACAGCTACGTTGACTGTCTAGCCTTGCGTTGTCTTGCGAATCTTGTTGGGAGGATGGCGGAGTAGAATCTGTAGAGAACCTCCGTTTCAGTTGCTCGGAAGGACCACCATCATCCAATGCCTTGCCAATTTCCTTCAGCTTTATTGATTTTGCATTGTGAGGTCATACCGACAAGAAAAAGGAATATCATTCGCTCTTCAGAACTCATTCATGCATGATACTGACGAACACTACTCTGATGAAAGGCAAAGTCATGATACGAGGATGGAATATGTACGAAAAAATGGACGGCTTGACATATTCACACCTATGATGTGGTAACTAAGCAGAAGGCACTTCAACAAATTAGAAACACTGCAAGACACCATATGGAAGGTGCAATCAATATCACTCTGCCAAGTTAAAACTGTCTCGTCATAGGTGGCGTTCATCAAACTAGAAGCAATACATGCTAGAAATCATATTCAAGACGCAAACCAATATCACACTGCCAACTTAAAGGTGTCCCATCATAAGTGACTGATGCAGGATACACAAGAAGAGTAGTTTCATGTAAGAACATGGTGTGATAGACAGATATAGTATGTACCAAAAACAGGAAAGCGTGTCATATTCACATGTATCATGTGTAAGCTAAGCAGATGCAGTTTACACTAATTAGGAGCAATACGAGCTAGACACCATATGCAACATGCAACCAGATATCACACTGCCAAGTTAGAGCAAGCACCTTGGATGGTGGAGTAGGGGAGCGGAGACTTGGACCTTGTAATGCACTATCAGTACAAGGAGAATCGGTACAGATGCTCCGTTTACGTTGCTGCAGAGGACCACCATCATCGCCTTCCTTACTCTTTTCCTTCCTCTTTCTTGATTTTGCCTTGTCAAGTCAAACCCACAAGAAAAAGGAATAAAATTTGCTCTTCAGAACTCATTGATGCATGATACTGACGAACACTACTTTCATGTAAGGCAGCCGCATGATAGGAGGATGGAATATGTATGAAAAACAGGACGGCGTGACATATTGACATGTATGATGTATAAAGTGTAAACTAAGCACAAGGTGCTTGAACTTGTTAGAATCGATGCAAGCTAGAAACCATATGAAAGATGAAACCAATATCACTCTGCCAAATTAAAAGGGTGCCCTAACAAATGTATTTGACCAAATTAGAAGCAATACATGGCAACAGGCTAGAAATAATATGCAATATGCAACGAATAAAGGTGACTCATCGTAAGTGATTGATGCAGGATACAGAAGAGAGGTAGTTTCATGTAAGAACAAGGTTAACACATAGATGTAGTGTGTACCAAAAATAGGAAGGCATGTCATATTCACAGGTATAGTGTGTAAACTAAGCAGATGCAATTTACCCTAATTAGAAGCATTACAAGCTAGACACCGTATGCAACATGCAACCACATATCACACTGCGAAGTTAGAGCAAGCACCTGTGATGGTGGTGTAGGGGAAGTGCGGTCTTCAGGTACAGAGCTACGTTCAATATCTTCATTTAGGCTTGCTGTTTCTTGAGAATCATGTGGAGAGGATGAAATTGCATTCTTTATAAGAGTATTGCGTCTCATATTAACCCACGCGCGTGACTGTCTCATCATAAGCGATAGACGCAGGATACACAAGAACAGTAGTTTGATGTAAGAACATGGTGTGATAGGCAGATGTAGTATGTACCAAAAACAGGAAGGCGTGTCATATTCACATGTATAATGTGTAAGCTAAGGAGATGCAATTTAACAAATTAGGAGCATTGATGAGGGATACACAAGAAAAGTAGTTTGATGTAAGAACATGGTTAATAGAAAGACGTAGTATGTACCAAAAACAGGAAGGCATGTCATATTCACAGGTATAATGTGTTAACTAAGCAGATGCAATTTACCCTAATTAGAAGCATTACAAGGTAGACACCATATGCAACATGCAACCACATATCACACTGCCAAGTAAGAGCAAGCACCTGCGATGGTGGTGTGGGGGAATTGCGGTGATCAACTAGAGAGCTACGTTGACTATCTTCATTTAGCCTTGCTGTTTCTTGAGAATCATGTGGGGAGGATGACACTGCACTCTTTAAACGAGTAGGGCGTCTCACAGTAACCCACTCGGGTGACTGTCTCATCATAAGTGATTGACGAGGGATACAAAAGAGCATTAGTTTGATGTACGAACATGGTTAATAGACATATGTAGTATGTATCAAAAACAGGAAGGCATGTCATTATCAAAGGTATAATGTGTAAAGTAAGCAGATGCAATTTAACCAAATTGGAAGCAATACAAGCTAGACACCATATGCAACATGCAACCACATTTGACAGCGCGAAGTTAAAGCAAGCACCTGGGATGGTTGTGTGTGGCAATTGAGATCATCAACTGCAGAGCTACGTTTACTGTCTCCAACTGCTGACACTGCACCCATTAGAGCGCTGAAACGCTTAGTGCTTATCTTCGAATTACACTGGAGCGACTTCTGTCTTTTCTTTTCTGCATTCATCAACACTGCGTCAGAGTCTGAAATACCCATGCATAAAAAACAATAGTGTGAGTATGGGTGAAGTGTGTGCACAATTAGTACAGTGTAAAGGTAGCAGATAGCAGGTCGGTGAGAAATAAATGACGGGAGACATATGATAGCTCTACAACATGCATGGCACACTAAATTACTACAGGATTCTATGAAAATAACAGTCGACTGAAAGCAAATAGGTCAGTCCATTTTTTCTGCACCGTCCGATGTACAAAGAACGGGCAGATCGCCTTCATCTACCTCCAGCCAGTCAGTGTTGACGATCTTCCTCGAAACGCCAGCGACCACCGGCCCAGTATTCCTCCCCTGCCTGCGCCCTCCCCTCGACCTCACCGCACCGCCGTGCTTGGCACCGCCCCCGGCCATCCATTCAAGCCCCGCCGACCTCCAGATCGGGCGCAAGCAGCTCCTGCGCCCCACACCCCTATGATAGACACCGATGCGCCGCTTCCCCGGGGAACAGGCGGACTAGGTGCTCCGCGCGCCTAAGCGGGTGCTGCTTCTTTTAATTGCGGTTCGACTGACCCTGAATTGAAATCCAGGCGGGCTACTGACCTCTAGCAAAGGTGAAATAGTAAAAGGGAGGAAACCTTGTGCATTTAGTATCACGAAGAAGATGCAGTAAGAAGCGCTCAACTAGTTTCTTTCGTGGGATGAATACGGTGTGAGCGGAGACGTAAGATTTGCACGAATAAGGGAAGAGGAGTACCTCTTTCTGCTGGCAGTGCTGTGTCCTCCTTCTGTTTTTCCGACGATCTTCTTGTTGTTCGCCGGAAACCAGAAGTTGTGGAGGACGGTGCAGCCTTGGACGAACCCATGGCCAAGTTGTTGAGTGTGGTGCGGTGGCCGTCTGTCGGCGGCGGGGAAGCAGATCCGAGGCGGCGAACGACGGCGTAGCGGGAACAGCTCCGGTGCGGTGGACGGTTGCGACAGTGGAGCCGCAGCAGTGAGGCGCAGGACGGCGTGGTCGGAGTGGTTCTGGTACGGCGCACGTCGGCGTCGGCGTCGTGGAGGCAGCTCTGCCTCGGCTTCAGCTGCTAAGTCCTTGAGGGCGTTGCGGTTGCGGTTGCGTTGGACGACGACGTCGGGGTACCGGCTCCGGCGTGATGGAGGAGGGCGGCGGTGGATTGGCCGCTATGGGGTGGAGGACGGAGGAGGCTGGGGTTTCGCGGCTGGTGGAGAGGGCGTTTTCGCGCCCACGGAGTATGAATGGGGAAACGGAGGGAGGCGGGGAACTAAGGGGGAACAATGTTTCGGTTTGAGACGCGCTTGTTTGAAATTTGGGGAAAGTTACAAACTTTGCCCCCATCTAAAATTTCGGACATATTGCGGGTTGGGGGTAGGACAGTCATGTCAGGTGTCCCAAATGTGGGCGGGATAGATTTCGGCCGAGCGCATGGGTAGGCGCCCACGGCGTATGAATGCTTCTCGGAGGCGGTTGAGACTGGCGTCTTGGTGAAGTTACAAACCTACCCCGGTTTAGACCTTTGGACATCGGGCCGATAGGCTACACGGGCCAGAGTCAGGACAGTAATTTCCTACCACCAAAACATTAGTCTCGCGCGGTTTCGGGTGACCAGAGGCCTATTTGGCGCTTCGTTCAATATTTGGGAGCAGAAGCATTAACGTTTTCGGTTCTCTTGAATTGAACTTTCAGGATTTGTCAAACTTCACAAATCTTTACTCTTGAAAATCCTAAAGCTACGATTATTTTGGAATGGAGGGGGTACATTTGAATATACATTGTACACGAGTATATATTAAAAAATATGCAACTTACCTCAGTTCATGCATGGTTCCAGATATAATCTCCTTGGTTGCAAAAAAAAGTTAGATATGCGTATGAATATATATAGCATGTTCAAACTCACAACAAAGATTGATGCCCCCTTTTACATCTGATTTACAAATGCCATTATCTCGGGTTCAAATAGATGAATGCACTTCCTATGAATTCGAATCTTCGAAACCCCCTTTATGTTGAATTCGACATGTATTCTATTTCGTAGCTAGCAATTTGGAATGTATCCATGCAAGTGACAAATGTATAAAGTGCTTCACACTAACAACATGGAGTGCACTAATTAATGTTTATATATGAATTGCAAAAGCATCCATTGCCTGTATTTCAAACCGCTCTCACTCTATGGATCGATAATATGAAATAAACACATGCACATGCTAGAATTCAATAGAGTATGGGTGTCTGATAGACCGATTTTCGTCCATACGCAATTTGCAAAATTCATGATCTCATCCAAAAATAATAATGCCATTTATATTTTAATTTAATGCGTAGAACCGCCTTTTACACGTAGATGCACTATGCCTCGCCCCGTTCTCACAAACGCGTTATATATCTCTCTATCTAACGCATAAGTGCACACACTTTATATGCATCGGCATTTCTCTTTCACACATGCTCACAATCTCTCTCAGGGTGTCGGGGTGTCTCACGCACATGCTCTCTCTGTTTCTCTCTCTCTCTTTCTGACTACTATGTACCACTCTTTTCACTAATCTCAGTTGGAAAACACTATTTCTCTCACATGCATATATACACATGCACGGTCTCTACTAGCCCTCTATACGCACATATATGTGCCTACGTGTCTCCCGCACGCACATTATCTTTAGGCCTCTCTCGCACACATTGCCCCCCCCGACACACCTCTCTCTTAGTAGTTGGCAGATATGATTTCATCATATCATTCGGTAGGATATCCCTGGCTGTTAGGCTGGATGGTAATACGAGGCAAAGTTTTACCCTAGTTCGGATCGGACCCTTGCAGTTGAAGAAAGAGCCTACTCCTGGTACTGTATATTAGTGATAGGGGTGTGTACAAAGTACACGTGAATACCAGGCATTGTGCGTGTGTGTATACTATCGACGAACTAGCCCCCAAGCTTGTATAACATACTAAGGGCCTAGGGTTACAAATCATATATAGTCGGCTTATCACCAGTGGGGATAGAGTCCTCCGCGACTCTGGTAGCTTCGTGTTGTACGCCGAGTCCTCCACATGGGTCTTCGTATAACACGTCTCGGTCCAACCTATATGTGGCGCAGGATGGAACCGACCCATGAGTCTTCATGTTGACCCACCACAACTAGAAATGATGTGCCCACCACACCACACACGCAATCGGCCACTAAGAAAATAAGCATATACAATAGTACAACGGTATCTAGCTCACGATACGTCTCCATATTTTGTTGATGACACTGACGGACTTTGCATTTGATGCGTGCTCCGTATTTTGTTGACGACACTTACGGTCATTGTATTTGAAGCGAAAGCACGATATGGTCACTGGACTTCAGAATAAGCTCATCACGGTCACCACATACATTTTGTCGTGCTAACCAACATGTGGTTGGATGGTTAGAGGACAGTGGTTTCTCGAGCCCACCAAGGTTAAAGTCCCGGTGCTCGCATTTATCTTGTGTTAATTTCAGTATTTTCCGGCGATGTACGTTCAGTGGGAGGAGACGTTCCACTCGACTACGAGGCACCTATGGTGACTTCGTAAAATCTCAAGATCATATATGCTGGCCCACTCTCTCGAAGGTGCTCATAGGGGTAGGGTTCGCGTGTGTGCGCTTATAGCGGTGAGTGCTTGCGCGTATATATGAGCCCTTGCGTCTGTACCGTGTTAAACAAATACATATCATGATTATACGGTCACTGGCTCACCCGTACAACTCCGTATTTTGTTGATGACACAATCAATTGACCAGTCAAACGTTCCACGGCGCAACTAGTGTTGCACCATCGGGGCGCGTAACCGTGGGGCCCACCTGTCAGCCCGTATATGAAAGAAAGAAATGGTAGTTTGAGTCTGTACTGTGTTAATAAAATAGGAGTACATTTTAGGGTGATCATACGGTCACTGGCTCACCATACAGCTCCGTAATTTGTTGATAACACGATCAATTGACCAGTCAAACGGTCCACATTCAGCAGCGCACATTACCATAGGGCCCACCCGTCAGCGCGTATATGAAGGACAGAAATGGTAATAAATTAGTGGTCGGTGGGTATTCGAAGTCGTGAGACCTCTGGTTGGCAGTCACCGGCGGTTGGGGGGCGTTCATTGGGCGGTGGGGTGGGGATCCCCGAAGAAAAAGCTCGGCGCGGGGGGGGGGGGGGGCTAGAGGGATGGCCGGTGCGGCGGCGGACCGGCGGTGGGGAGTGGTTTCGGGGAGGGCGGGCCGGCCGCGGCGGCGGGGGCTGGCGGTTCGGCCGGTGGTGGCTGGCGGCTCAGGGGGGGTGGAGTTTGATGATAAACTGGAGGCCCTTGATTTCGTATCCAACGGCTGGAAAATCTAATGACCAGAGATGAAAAAGTCAGTCGACTGACGTGTAGCCTCACCCCGCACGTACACATGCACGCACGCAAGACACGCACGCATGTAGGCGTGCAACACTGACACGTACACACGCACGCATGCTGGCGTGCAACACTGACACGTACACATGCACTCACGAACACACGCACGTACGCACCCATGCATGCAACACTGAAACGTACCCTTGCACGCACGCAACACTCGCACGCCTGCATGCACACAGCACACGACGCAAGACACACGCTCAACCTATACGTGCATGCACCCTTTGTTAAGGACATGGATTGTTACGGGTATTAATCAATCTTATCTGTGATAAGCAGAACATTGATGTTTGCAGCGGTCTTTATGAATCACAACGTATCGAACGGGCTATCAACATAGTAGGCTTATCTACATGAAAAAGATGACGTCACACTCAATGAACAATCATCGGTTTATGAAATGCCCGCTTCTGACCGCCCTGGCCCACCAAAGGTTCCTCTGCTGTGCGCTGCCTGCGTTGGGTCACTGACATGCAGGCCATGCACCCAAAGAGCCCACACGTCAGTGGAAGAACGGCGCGGTGTCCTAGGTCAGAGTCGAGGGCGCCACTCGCGGCACGCCCGGCTGAACACGCCTCCGTGCCGCATTCAAACGCCTCCATGAAACCCGCCCGTGTGGAAGCCGAGAAACCCACTCTGGACACACGTCCGTTCATGACCGGGCCGGCGTTAAACGCAACGCCGGCCGAGCTCCTCCCGTCCGCCGTCTATTTAATCTCCTATTTAAACGAGGCCAAACGCCGGCCAAGAATCGCACACCTCCGCCGCTCCCCTATCTCCTCCACCATTTTGTCCACTCTTACAATGGCTTACGAAGAGTAGTTATTCCGCATCCAAGCCGGCTGGGTAGCCCGCCGGATACGAGCTATGCAGCTCGCTGATCCACCTCCCTCCCCTCGCCCGACGGAGCCAGTTGCCGCCCCAAGCCGGCGCGCGGTTCAGCAACTCGCCGCTCCAGGCCAGCTCGACGAGGAGCGGCGCACGGGCGTCGTTGCTGCCGTCCACGCCGCCGCCTCGTACCGCGTCTCCCGTTTCTGTGGCCGAGACTCCCATGCCGGCGGCCGCGCCATGCAAGCAGCGACAGAAGCCGGGTGCGCGGAGAGCGACGAGTCGGTGGCCAGCGCCTCCGCGTCCGCCGCCATCATCGAGGAGAAGTAGAACACGGGAGGCCGCCGCCGCTTGGGTCCCATGAAGGCCACCGCGGAGGCGACGCCGGCGTACACAGCAGGTGTCTTGCCGGATCCTTTTGTTGCGAGGACCTTCGTCGACCCCGCATGGGCTCCACGGAAGAGGGGAATGTTAGGATGAACTCGAGCCGGTGCCGGCCATGGCGAAGTAGTGGCCGGTGATGAACTCGAACCGGTGCCGGCCACCATCATCTTCGGCACCAGCCAATGATATCAGTTGGGCAGTGGGGAAGCGAGCCGTCCTTTGCGCTGAAGCATATACCTCCGGGGCTCCCGGCAGTCCGGTGATCGTGCTGCCGGACATGAGGAACACAAATCGATCGGCGGGCGACCATTTAGGCCAGGTATTATATACCTGTGCTGTCCAGAACTAGCACCGCGTAGTTCATTTGAATGTAATGAAATCCGTCATGTTTGTATGAAAATCCGGTATTTTATATGATTTCCGTCGTTGTTTATATGAAATATCAGTTTGTCTACGTGTTTGCGTGAATTTCGTCCGGTTGGTTGAGTTGCTGTCATAATGTGTGCGGCTACGGTTGGATGGCGTAATTTGCGGGTCGCCGGTCGGTCTGCGGGCGGCTCGGGCGGCGTTGTGGGACAAAAAAACACAGCTCGTGCGAGCTCGTCTCCAACGTGCGCGCTGGAGGATGCATGACAGCATGAGCACCCGAGCCATTCCTCGTTCATCGGTGGCAAAGGCACCGGTGGACAAAAGGGTCGCCAATATTTTGGCTACCCCGGGCAAGATCCAAACAGCCCCTCCCAACAGATTCAAATCCCTCGTTCGCCGTGGAATTTTGCCATGTGTTGTTTTCATGGACTAGCAAGATGCCCGTGCATTGCACGGAACATCAAGATGCATTTTTTTACAAACTCCCGCATGCATGCAAGGGATAATTAATGTCCTCCTTTGCTAGTACCACGAGGCAAACACCATTAATATTGCATCGATTAGTGTTAGTGGCCTTGTATATCTGCAAATTGTAATTTTGATAGTGGCCCCTTGTATATAAAAATGGAGGGAGAAAGATGAGAGATAAGGTGAGGAGGAGTGGGGCGTGGTGGTGACTGGTGGTCGGACTGGGCGGAGGCATGGGGATGGACGGCGCATTATGTCTAGGTTTGTATCTCTCTCACACACACCCACGTAGGTGGGGGACGTGCACGAAGAGAAGAGGTGCACGCACGGCGCACGTACTCCCGTCTCTTTCCCAACCACACCCGCGCGGGTACACGGTGGAGCTCATTTCTGTACGAAAAAGGCAGCCCACGTGGTAATTTGGCACGTGTACTGGTTGTCCACTTGGTGGAGGGAGGATCGTCTACCACGGGTGAACAAACAAATTGCGACTTGACGCGTTATGTTAAATTAAAAAAAGAGGCAAACCATGTGGGGCCTACCTTAGAGGCAAGGCTCTATACACTGGAGTACTTTTGATGTGTCCCGTCAACTCGCAGAACGAGGAGAAGCTTGCTTAGTACGCCGTCTCCCCCGCCCACGGGCGCGGTGGCTCGCAGGATGAGGTGAAGCTTGCTTACGAGTAGTAGTAGTAGTACTACTACTGTACGCCTTTACGCCCGCTCCCTCGCCCACGCGCGCGGTGGCTCGCAGCACGAGGAGAAAATTTTACTACTCCCTCCGTTTACTCCTCGTCCCTACTACGTACTTTGGTTAGTACTCCCTCCATTTACTTATACAAGGCCACTATAAAAAATACATTTTGCATCTATACAAGGCCACAAATAGTAATCGAGACAAAAGTTACTACTCCCTCCTTTCCAGTTTATGGCTCAATTTCAAAATCTCTCCAACCAAGGTAGACGGTGAGTGGTCGAATTAATTTCGTAGTTTGCACAAGTAATTAGTACGCTCGTTTTTCTCAAGAAGTTATGTTTACCGAGGCATTAATTAGAACGAATGCATGAATGACCACTAAATTTCCATGAACTTGTACATGCATTGGTTAGTTTCCTCTTGACACTGCTTGCGTCGGGTGATCTAACGCACCTCGAAATCCAACATGTAATGGTACTACTACTAGTATAGTAGAATTGAGACTTATCAAACGGAAAAACGAATGTTTTTTAGATGAGCCCTATAAACCCTAGTGGGTACGTACTCCGTAAAAACAGATTTTTCCAAAACTAAGTCGCTCCCTTTCATGAATTCTGTAGTATACTCCTCCGTCGACGCTCCCTTTCATGAATTCTGTACTTCCTGTCGCCGACATGTGGGACATATAGCAACCGGGTCGACGTGTCAAGCACCAAATAACAGTGCAGAACAGCAGGGGGACGCACCCCACTCGTACCGGCCCAGTAGTAGTAATGAGCAATGAGACGTCAAATCACAATGCCGCACCTTCCCAGACGGACGAAGCAACCATTATTTCACACTTCGGTTCGCCATCATCTCAAACCACGTAGTATTGCTTCTGCCTCAAGAGGGACACGCGCATCGCCTTGGTACATCATGACACGTGGGACCGCATGACAGGCCATGCTCCCCCGCCGATCGCTCGGTAAAATCACCTCATTTTTACTATACTTCCTCCGTATCGGTTTACTACATGGCATGCACGTCGTTCTAGGTTGAGAATTTAACTGGCTATATATGTGATGAACAGTACTCTAGCCTTTTAAAAAATGTATACTTTTGTACAGTAGTACTATCGATGGATTGCGCCATGGAGCAAAAATTGAAATTAAAAAAAGGTGGTACATATAGAGAGCGCTCGTCGCCAAATTATGCATATAGTACTATTAAAAAAGCTAGTACGTGCTTAATTGGGGTGCTAAATTCTATTAAAGAAATACTAGTAGTATGTACATACTGAAGAGTTAAAGTAACGAGAAGAAACATAACATAGTTCTGCTGGGGGCTCAGCACAACACACCCCTCAAATTAAACTAAGCACACCTGAAATTAAACTATGCAACTAATCCGGTAGACACTGCATTAGAAGTTTAGAACCACCATGAGCAACGACACTGCCACCTTACTCGGAGTCCTCGTCCACGTCCTCGACTTCGTCCTTGTCCCTCTTCCTCTTGGCCGATACTTCTTTGCTTGAACCGCACACTTGGCTGTTGCTCTTCATCCAACCCTTGTAGATATTGAAACAAAGGTAGCCATCCATTGCAGCGTAGTGGATGTGGTCTATATCTAGTACATTCCGCTGCCATGCATGACGATGAAACGTGTATGAGGTTTCTCCAGTTTACCGTACGAAGGATGAACCATGGCTCCTGCCAGGGTCAGCATTGAAGGCTGACGAGAGGGCACCAGCCGATTCTTCTGGAGGTCGAAGGGGTTGCCTACAACGAGGCCTATCCGACCCAGGACTTCCTTGTCGTTCTTAAAGTCTACAGTAACGAATTTCACTGTTTTGTCCTTGAGGAAGTTCTTAAAATCCTGGCACTCAACGTCGGCATGGCATATGTGGTAGACCAAGCAAACGTTATGTACGCAAACCTGGATCACGGCGGGCTTCTTCCTCTCTTCGTCCTTTAGATCCTTCTCTGGTCCCAGGACTGTGGTGTACTCAACATCTAGCCCAGTGACCCACTCATCATCTGAGTTTTCGAACATGCGTCTGAAGCGAGAAAGGCATCCTTTCACCGTCGCGGAAGAACGGGTGTAGATGACGTCGAACTCATCGCCGGTGATGGTTCTAACCTTGTACTCACTGCCGATCGTGGAGATTTGGGACGCCATGGATTTGGGAGGAGGGTTAGGATTAGTGGAACTGCCGTAATGTGAATGGACGGGACGACTAGGAGCGAACCGCCGTAGTATTGAAGGACGTGCGGGGACGAGTAGGAGCGAACTGCCAGCGTGCGAACGGCAGGGTAGTGGCTTTCCATTCTCCCATGATACGGGCTTCCGAGAGCCCTTGGATCTGAGATCGAATGGTTGCATGGCGTGATTCTAGACCTATGGGTGAATATCCTATCCTGGAGGGTTATTCTGCAAATTTTCAGCAACTTAGCATGCGACCGTTTGATCTCAGATCCAAGGGCTGCCAGCAGCCCGTATCATGGTCGCGCCTACCACGACCGTCGCGTCGCTCGCGCGGTCGCGCCCTTGGAGATTTAACATGGTGCGTTAGGCTATCTGATGTTGGCATGTCATACATAGTCATCACTTAGTCACTCATACTACAACAAGGTTGGCTATAAGGTTGTCTATAAGTGTATTTTTTACTCCTCTCTATCTCTTTCTTCGTACTCCCTCTGTCCCATAATATAAGAACGTTTTTGACACTAATGTAGTGTCAAAAACGTTCTTATATAATGGGACACAGGGAGTACTAGTATTTATTGCATTTGCCAAGGAGTGACCTCTTCCAATGAAATGGTGCTGCTAAGTTTGCTTTTATTTAATTAGCTATAGACTCAAAATTGTCTTTTCACCTAGGTACACGCGCTTAGCACCGTTTCTTCCTTGGGTCACCAAAACTAGTCTCTCTCTTCTTGATTAACTTGCCACATCAGACTTTATGCCTATGTGGCAAGCTTAAGCACCTGTAGGAGCAAGTAAGTACAATAGTGCGCTTTACATGGCATTTTTGCATATGTGGAGGAAAGAGAGGCAAGGAAAAAGTGGAGAAGTGGGCTCTCATGCAAGAGCCAGCCTCTACTACATGGTGGAGCATTGTGAGAGGCACCTGTATGGAGGTGGTCAGGAATCGGGAGACTCACGCCGGTCGTAGCGCCGCAGTTAAAATGATAATGGCAAGTCAAATCACGGGGCCCCGCCTGTCCAGCAGTAACTCGCTGTCAAATCACACAGCCCTACGTTTGCAGCAGCCTACTCCCTCGTCTTCTCATGTCTCTGTCGAACCGACTAGGCGGAACTGCCCCGCCGCCTACCACGCAGGAAAAGCCCCACCCTCGACTTTTAAATACAACTACTCCCTCCGTCTAGGTGAGTAAGTCATCTTACGAAAACCAAATAATCCCAAAATACTAAGGCGTGGTGCATTAACTTCTACCTCGTTTCTTGTTTCTTCACATATCAACCAATAAGAATCCAATGATATACTTTTTGTGACATAGTAACTCATATTTAGTTAGTCAAATGGATGACCTAGAACTACGTGCAGGCCCTATAAACCGAGATGCCTACAAATAAAAAACCGAGACAGAGAGGGTAGTTCAGCACGTATCTTTTTAGATCAATATAGTCGGGATTCACCAAGGAGCAAAACCAAGTGGTAGGCTGCTCCTGTCGTGTTGGCGTAGCAACTCAAGCAGGGTCAGTCCGCACACGAAATGGCGACACACTTAAGAGGACCCCTTTGGCAGACATGTGGCTCATCCACCGTCTTGTTCCACGTGTGATGCACCAAATTACAGTTTGGAGCAGCGGTTGGAATTGGAGGCACCCCGGTCGTAGCGCCGCAGTAGTAGAAAATGAGCGATGAGGGGTCAAATCACAAAGCCCCACCTTTCCCACATTAAGCTGGACGGACGAAGCAACCATCATTTCACTCTAGCGCGCAAGAGCATAAAGAAAAAAGAGAAAACAATGATGCGTGCGGCAGCTACCCAGGGCACCCTAGGGTAGGGGTCTCCACTACAGATCCTTTTTTTAAAGCGCCTCCACTACAAATCGGCTTCTCCCTCGTCCTCTTGAAGAAAACCGATGATGAGTGCGGCGGTAGGGTTTGTAGGAGTACTACAGCGTGCGGGGCCACGTCGTAGTAAACGGGTTCAAGTCGACGCCTTAAATATGTGTGGGTCGCTTGGTTTTACGGGAGCAAGGCAGCATTTTGGGTTTGGGGACCAGTGGAGATATAGTATGTACAAAAAATTGTGGACGTAGGTTCGATCGAAAGGCAATGATGCATGGGCCCTGCATTTTGGGATACCCGGGGCCGCGTGAAATTTGCTACTCTACTCGAAACTAGTAAGGTACACATGTATTGAACGCATGAGATTTCGAAACCAAATTATGAATAAATACACACTAAAGCATGTAAAGCTTTGAGTCATATATGCGTGATGTAGATGTTCGTTTAGTTCTTATAGTTCATCTCATTCAAAATCAATTAGTTTTATAAAAATGTTAAGATTCATGGGGTTGTGCACTATAAATCATAAAGTAAAAAACAAATAATGGCAATTCATTTAGAAAAAAATAATCAATTATGATACAAAAGATTCTAGAACAAAGGAGAAGTGCTTGTGTTTTGAGGTTTGTGCATTATGCTTAAGTTCAACGATGGAGTCTTCTAAATTGTACATGTGGCAGATCTAGTGGAATGTTGATGATATCCAACGGCCAGTAGTGCTCGGATTTGCCCATCTCTGCACTGTCGGGTTAGCTTCATCCAGCGACCATGTTTCAAAGTTATTGGCACACTATATAGTTCTTGTGCCATAGTTGCATGTTTTGGAAAAAAGCTACTAGTGGGTTGTACTATCTAATTAGGAATAGAAGATTTATACATGGAAGTTGTAGGGAAAGAGATGACATGGAGCATCTCAATTCCTATGAGTAGGGATTGGAAAAGAGATGTCATTTGGTTCACATCATAGGAACTTTTCTATTGAATCTAGAGATGACATGTATCTCAATTCATATGAGGAGGGATTAGTAAAGAGATGTAATTTGGTTCATATCATAGGAACTTTTCTATTGAATATACGCTAATGTTTATTTTCCTTTGAAATTAAGGGAGTATAGGAATCCATTCATATGAACAAAGTGGCTCTAAAGCTATGGAAATGATATCATGTTTATTTCCTTTGAAATGTAGAGTATATGAATCTATTCCTATGAACCAATTGGCTCTAAAGGAAAAAAATCCTATAAAAATCATATCATATAGAGTTCCTATGATATTCCTCGACACTAAAGGATGGTTGAAATTGCTGCGGGTGATACAATGGTCTTTCTTTGTAGACTCCTCACCCATCTTTATAGTTACCTCTCGAAGATGAATGAAATGATATATACAGGGTATTCTACATGTGCAATTTGGTACACGAAAACTCGGTAAAAGTTTGCGAGGTTCGAATTTTCAATAAAGCTATATGCACTGCATTTCGGAATGGAGGGAGCATACGGCAGTTGCTAACACTCACGTGGAAGATTTTTGTGTAGGAGGAGTGGCTGTTCTGTTAAATGACATGGCAAAACTGACACTGTCGGGTGCCGATCTAACGATTCTTACGGCGTTCGTCAGGAAAAGGCTTGTGGCGAACGTTTGTCGGATAATGATTTACGGACACATGCATTGCATTGATACGTGCCCCCCTCTCTCTCACGCACATGCACCCTCATGAGTCACGACTCTCCCGAGTCCTCTTGCAGACTCGCACGTCGCACCCACCGTCTATCTGCAGGTAGACATCACGCACATATGTGCTCTTCACACCCTACCCTCAGAACTTCTAAAAAATAAAAGACGGTGCACACATTTTATTTTAGCTCACACGTCACACACTTATACTATTACTCTTGTGGCGAACGTTCTTTGGGCATAGTATATTGTACTCTCACGAAGAGAAGCGGTGCATGCACGCACTAGTTCTCTCACACCCTCTCGCGGGTATACGTAGGAGCGCATTTTTTTTGAAGCTGGTACAACAAAATCACTCCACTATATATAAAAGCACGAGCCTTAGCGCTTGCTTTACTAGGGTTCCTCTCGTTCACTCTCTCATGCTCTCCATATCTAAGCAATACATAGGTGGCCACACACTCTCTCTTAGCTCACGGCTGGTCACAAATTCGACTGGACAACCTCGACTGGGGCAGGGGTGTAGGTGCATCATTCATGCTGTCGTCAGCGGCGAGGGAGGAGACCAACAGCTGCCCGCGCGTCCCGATCGGCGACCATGTCGTTCTCTCCAAGAGAGCGCCGGCTCGGGAGAGCCTCCGACCCCTTCTTCCTCCCTGCAGTATTGTGGCCAAGATGCGACCTCCCGACACCGTCTTTGCCACATGCCGACGACCCTCAGGTATATATTCCATCGAAACCTGCCTTGCTCTACTGCCCCAGCTCTTCCCCCTTCGTGTGGATCCTTTTCTACTTCCGTCTGCTGTTCCAAAGCCACCTAGACTTCTACTATTATTAGAAGTAAAGCTAGTTCATACAGTCGACTCAAAGCGTTGGTTCAAACAGGGAAGAAAGTGGGAAAGCTGTAGCATGAATCTAGGACTTGGTTCTAAGAGGAAACGGGGGAAAGTAGTAATATTTGTCACTGTTTAAATAACCGTATTCCGTATTTGCGCAAATAGGGATGTCTGTCTCCATATCGTTTCAGGATGTCTGTCTCCGTATCGTTTCTATCCGCGCAATCAAAAGCACACACCTCCGTTTTAGTACAACTGTGCAAAATGAGATGGCTATCCCTCGTTGTCGTTGTCTAACCTCCTGTCTTCAAGGTATCCCTACATTGGTAGTAACTAAGGTAGAATGACCAACACAATCGAAAAGAAGCTGATTCGTACGTTTTACTTCCTGATTGCAGTGCAGGGACGAGCGAAAACAACTGCATCCTAGTCCGGAATGTACTTTCTACCAGTTCATCCATGGACCGAGGACTAGCTAGCACGACTGCACGACGGTTTTTTGGACAAGTGCGCGGACAAGAGGCATTGTGGTCTACTTATTTCTGCAAATAGCGGTGCTTAAATTTAGTGGAATGCACAAGCATTTCAGCTGGTCAGTACACTACATGGTTCAGTTCAGCATTCCAGCTGAGACCACAATTATTTTGGTTACTCTAGAATGAGAGAACCTAACCCTGGATGGTGGCAACAAGAAAAAACAAGAGTGAACTCCAGGAAATTTAAGCCCGCCGGGAGGCCCTTTGCTTAGAGAAGCCTTGCTTGTTTTTTCCTGATTTGTAAACCTTCTCACAACTTTGTCTTTTGCTGTGAACTAGTATATGTTTGTTATGTTCTATGAACCATTAAGATGTATAAAATTGCTTAACTTATGCTTTTCAAGATTTTTATGAAGACGAGTTTAATGTGAGTGTTCCACATGAGCGCTGGACTAGCGTGTGAACGTTTGGAATTTATTACATTGTGGCCTCAATTAACTGCATGAACCACCGTAACAAGATACATAGTTGCTTATATGTCAGACAATAGATTGTTGATTGTTAGCTGGTCGATAGCCTAGTGTTGAAGCGAGTTGAGCCAATGTGCCGTGTTTTGCACAACTGCTTACAAGTGGGATAGCACCAACAGTGTTTACAAGTACTTATGTATACGTTAGCGCACGGTTCTCGAACGAGTGCTCTATTTCATCAAAACACACATTGCTCGTATGATAAACCGTGACAACTTATGTCTTACCATGCCATATTCATGAAAAAACTAGTGAGGACGCATCTGTTTCGGCAACAATTACAATGGTTCTCACATGATTCACGGGCACACAAAAGTAGCAGCAGTTCCCATAGACGGATTCAAACAGAGTACTAGCCCCAGAGGGGTCGATAACAGGCAAGGTTCGGATAATTAGACACAATCCAAACTACTATTAAACACTAGCTAGGGCAACTATTTCATGCCTCGATCTAATTTGGGCTGGACATAAGACAGACCTTGCCATGAACATCATCGAGGACATCCCGCAATAGCTCAATCCTGTGAACCTTCATGAAGACAACCTTGTGGCCTTGCCATTGATAAACTTGTTTTTGGAGGCATGCCACATCATCTTCCTGCGTAAGCTTGACAAGAACAGTATGCCTCACAAACGAAGGAGTAGCTTTGAACTTCTTGTGCTTCAGTACACCCTGGACAACACGCCTGACAACAGTGAGGCTGGAATACAACTCTTCATTGGTATAACCACAAATGGCTTCCAGGATCCAACAGCCTAAGAACTCTGTTTTCCCAGTGCATATATTCACGGCGTCCGCCTCATAGCGAGTGACATGCACAACCACACAATCCTTGTCTGCATCAGGGCTCTAATTGAAACAGAAACAAATTCTGAATTACTTTTCAGTATAAGAAACACAAGTTATCTAAACCACTATGTATAGCATGGCATCAAAGCTAATAAAATTTTGCATTATTAATCACCACATACTTCCTTTTCTAAAAAAATCACCACATACTTAGATGAAAAACCACAATCGAGATCGGCAAAGAAGGAAATCACCTTGGGCGGCTCAATGGGGGGGGACACATCCTCGAAGGGGGAAAACTGCTCCTGTAGTGCCACGGGGGCTGTAACCTCAAACGGGGCGTTGACCATCTCAGTAGTGGCCGTGAGCGTATCTGGGGTCGGCTCGGTGGTTGCCTCCATCTTCTTGAAGCTCTCTGTCTCGTGGGGATCAGCCTCCTGCGTCTGCTCCAATATCGGCAGATCTTTGCCTGGTTCTCCTTGGTCCATCATGAAACTGACGAATACTAGGAGACCACTGAAAGGAAAACACAATCACAATGACAATGAAACAAAAAAGACAGTGAGGATCGGTTACTGCTTTGCAAAAGTTTTTTTTCTCTGAACGAAAATATACCAACATCACGGATCCGCTTACCTTCCCTTCGTTGGGAGAGAAGAACAGTGGCAGATGCGAGTGTTGCCTTTCTTGAAGACGGTGAGGGAGAAGGGGATTTAGCGAAGAGTGAAATGATGGTTGCTTCGTCCGTCAAACTTAGACTGCGGAGAGGTGGGGTTTTGTGATACGACGGCTCGTTACTGCCGCGCTACGACCGGGGTGACTCTCCGCCTGCATACTGCCTTATAATTTGGTGGATGGCATTTGGGCCCGCGCGCTGCATGGCCCGCATGTCGGTGAACAAAAGTATAATGACATTCAGTAGAGGGAGACGTTTCAATGACCTAGGAGGAGCCAGAAGCGGTAGAGTGTCTCCACTGTACTAGTAGTAATTGTTTTTCTGGGTAGCTGTAGAGTGTCTCCATTGTACTAGTAGTAATTGTTTCTCTGGGACAAAGACAAAACAGCCAATCCACACTAGTAAATAGTAAAATCAATTCAAAAGGCGCTACCCACACCCAGCACACCGCCCCCCCAAAAAAAACCTGGGTGCTCTTCTTCCTCCTCGCTCCCACCCACCTCACGTCAGCTCGCTCCACTCGTACCCCCAAATTCCTCACCTCACTCCTACAGAAAACCCCAGCTCCCCTTCTTCCTCACTCCTACGGAAAACCCCCAGCTCCCCTTCTTCTTCGCTCGCACTACAACTAGGCTCGTCATTCGTCACTCTGCTCAAATCCGTGAGCGCGACGCGACACCCTCGAGGAAAATGGAGTCGGCTGACCCCAGCGCCAAGAAGATGAGGCTCCCGCCAGTGGCGACGCCTGTTGTAGATCCCGCACCCGGCAGCGCGGGAAGAAGCAGCGATCCCGCCCCCACCGGATCCCAAGAACCCGTAGAATCTCGGGTGGACCGCATCAGCGATCTCCCGGACGCCGTCCTTGGGGAGATCATCTCGCTTCTCCCCACCAAGGATTGTTGCCGCACCCAAGTCCACTCAATTCGATGGCGCCCTCTATGGCGCGCCGTGCCCCTTAATATCGACTGTATTCAGTTATCTCTCTTCAATGATTTTGAAATCCCCAGAGCCACCATCTCCTCCCACCAGGGCTCCGTTCAAAGCCTCTGCATCCCGTCATGCTACCTGAGTAAGAATACCATGCCCTGCATGGTGCACGCCTGGCTGAAATCCCCTGAATTCACAGAACTATAGCTGCTTGAGTTCTACTATTCCATTGGAAATCACATACCACATACCGAACGCCATGAACTTGTGCCCTCGGCACCAATGTCCATCTCGCAGTTTTCCTCCTCTCTCCACACCACCACCTTTGCGCTGTGCTAACTACCAGACAATCTGGTACTAAACTTTCGACTCCCATTTCTCAAGAAACTTTCACTTGTGCAGGTTCGTATATCGGAGGCCTCATTGCACAACATCATCCACTCCAGTTGCCCTGCGTTGGAGTGCTTGGTGCTTATTTTCACAGTTAGAATTGGTTGTCTCCAAATAAAGTCGCCTAACCTTGTAAGAATTGGAATTTCTTTTGACGGAAGGCAGCTCATCATTCAAGATGCCCCTTCACTTCAAAGGTTGATCCCTGATTCTAGTTATTCACCGTTGCAAATAACCGTCCTCTTTGCGCCTAAACTGGAGACCTTGGGTGTAATACATGATCTTTGTGCTCATTTCAATATGGTGTTTGGCTCCACAGTTCTTCAGGTACTTTATATTATCATCTACACTTGTAACCATAAGCTGCATTTTAAATTTCTGCGCATAATTTGTATATCATCTTGGAGTACACATTTTGTACTAATATTATGTTCTATGCTCAATGAAGAGTTGTACATTCTGAACATGCCGGGTCGCAAAAGAGATGTACACATTCTGAACGTGTCGGGCTTCTATTTACAACATATTGTGGTCATAATCCAGTAAATTTTATGACCCAGGATGTTCACTCTATGGACCTGACCGATCCATTTGACTGTGACTGCCGAAAAT
The DNA here is from genome assembly GCF_018294505.1 of Triticum aestivum. Taxonomy (NCBI): domain Eukaryota; kingdom Viridiplantae; phylum Streptophyta; class Magnoliopsida; order Poales; family Poaceae; genus Triticum; species Triticum aestivum. The sequence goes on from NC_057795.1 coordinate 324,000,743, forward strand.
AGTGCTGGAGTTAGATGTTGTTGCCCTTTTCAATCTGGTTTTTTTGTAAACCTGATGAACAATTAACCCTCGTGCTTTTGTACAGTTTGTAAGCTGGAGTTAGATGTTCCTGCCCTTTTCAACTCGGCTGTGACTGTCATATTTTCTTTGAAACAAGGCAAATGGCTTGCCATTCATTTAATTTAGAGTGAAATATTGTAACAAATCCCAACTATGACGCCCGGATAATTAAGCTACAGTAACCCTCTCCTAATGATGCCATGTCACCGCTGTCACTTTAGTTAATCTCGCGATGGTTCAAAAACGATTCAAATTCAAATTTAAAATAAAGACAAACAACAAAAGTTTTCAAACTTTAAAACTAAAATGTTCGAGTCGTGCTAAATAATGCAAAGGTGATTGTGGTGAAGAAACCCCACTTTTATAAAATGTTTAAATACTATCAGATGGATAAAACAACAACATAAATAGTTATTTAAATACCTTTTGTAATTAATAAAATGTCAAACTAAATTATTTGAGGACTAGACTTTTTGTGACAATGGACTAAATTGAATTACTAAATTAGATGCCAAGTATATATTTTTACAAAAAAAAACAAAACAATAGGAAACAAAGACAAAACAGAAAAGAAAA